>NW_020174698.1:15979624-16040036 GCF_003031525.2 Neophocaena asiaeorientalis asiaeorientalis
CCCATGTCCCCTGCATTGGCAGGCGGACTATCAACCACTGCGCCACCAGGGAAACCCTAAACATGTATTCTTTATTTGCTTTTTGTTTTGTTTTGTTTTGTGGTTTGCTTATGGATTTCTTTTGCCTACTTTAAAATTAGGTTGTTAGGTTTTTGTTTTGGGGATTTTTTTTTTTTTTTTGGAGTTCTTTGTACAGTATGGATATTTAGCCTTTTGCCTGTTATATTGAAAATATCACTTAGTTCAGCTATTTCTTTTTTTTTAACATCTTTATTGGAGTATGTGCTTTACAGTGGTATGTTAGTTTCTGCTTTATAAAAAAGTGAATCAGCTGTGCATGTACGTATATCCCGATATCCCCTCCCCCTTGCGTCTCCCTCCCACCCTCTCTATCCCACCCCTCTAGGTGGTCACAAAGCATTGAGCTGATCTCCCTGTGCTATACAGCTGCTTCCCACTAGCTCTCTGTTTTACATTTGTTCGTGTTTATATGTCCATGCCACTCTGTCACTTCGTCCCAGCTTACCCTTCCCCCTCCCTGTGTCCTTAAGTCCATTCTCTACGTCAGCATCTCTATTCCTGTCCTGCCCTTAGGTTCTTCAGAACCTTTTTTTTTTTAGATTCCATATATGTGAGTGCTTATGATTAGTCTGTTTATATTCTCTGTTTCTTCCTGGTTCAGTCTTGGATGGTTGTGCTTTTCTAAGAATTTGTCCATTTCTTCCAAGTTGTCCATTTTATTGGCATATAGTTGCTTGTAATAATCTTTCATGATCCTTTGTATTTCTCCAGTGTCAGTTGTTACTTCTCCTTTTTCATTTCTAATTCTATTGATTTGAGTCTTCTCCCTTTTTTTCTTGATGAATCTGGCTAATGGTTTACATTTATTTCTGATCTGGTCTTTATGATTTCTTTCTTTCTGCTAACTTTGGGGGGTTTTTTGGTTCTTCTTTCTCTAGTTGCTTTAGGTGTACAGTTACGTTGTTTATTCTTGTTTCTTGAGGTAGGATTGTATTGCTATAAACTTCCTTCTTAGAACTGCTTTTGCTGCATCCCATAGGTTTTGGGTCTTCGTGATTTCATTGTCATTTGTTTCTAGGTATTTTTTGATTTCCTCTTTGATTTCTTCAGTGATCTCTTGGTTATTTAGTAGTGTATTGTTTAGCCTCCATGTGTTTGTATTTTTTACAGAGTTTTTCCTGTAATTGATATCTAGTCTCACAGCATTGTCAGAAAAGATACTTGATACAATTTCAATTTTCTTAAATTTACCAAGGCTTTATTTGTGACCCAAGATATGATCTGCCCTGGAGAATGTTCCATGAGCACTTGAGAAAAATGTGTATTCTGTTGTTTTTGGATGGAATGTCCTATAAATATCAATTAAGTCCATTTTGTCTAATGTGTCATTTACAGCTTGTGTTTCCTTTTTATTTTCATTTTGGATGATCTGTCCATTGGTGGAAGTGGGGTGTTAAAGTTCCCTACTATGATTGTGTTACTATTGATTTCCCCTTTTATGGCTGTTAGCATTTTTGCCTTATGTATTGAAGTGCTCCTATGTTGGGTGCATAAGTATTTACAATTGTAATATCTTCTTCTCGGATTGATCCCTTGATCAATCAATTTTTTTTCCCTTGATCATTATGTAGTATCCTTCTTTGTCTCTGGTAATAGTCTTTATTTTGCCTGGAATTCTTCTGAGTCCTTTACATGTATTATTTCATTTAATCTTCACTGTTGTCCTCTTTACTTTATGGATGAGGTAACTGATGCAAGAAGGTTAAATAACTTGTTTGAACATGCGACTACTAAGTGGTAGAGCCAGGATTTGAATCTAAAAATGCTGATTTCAAAAATATTACACTTAGCCTTTACACCATCTTTACTTACAGCTTTTTAAAAGTGTAAAAGTCTGAAAATTTTAAATTTGATATAAAACTCATTTTTTGTTTTTTAAAGAATTGAAGATATTTTTGAGAGGCTATGATGATTTTAATACAAATATTCCTTTAGGAATAGTAACACAAACACATATATAGATGTAGATATAGTGCTGTAATGTATTAATACCAATATTCCATAGAATTTGGGGGTCATTTATCCTGTTTCTATTTAGAACTGACCTTCAGTAGCATATTCCTCTCTATTTCCTTCTTCTACTGATTACCATAATAATCCATTAATCTTCCTGCTGCCAACCATTTTGCTTTAATTTGTCCTCAGCAGTTACTGGAATAATCATCCTAAGTACAGTTTTGGTCATGTCACTTGCTCCTTTGTTTGGAAACTTTTGGTAGGTCACATTTCTTGCCGAATGAAGGGTAGGCTGTTTCTGTAGCAGGGCGTTTGAAGATTTGCACAGCTCTGCTTTATATTTACCTTTCAAGAATTATCTTGAGCAGCTTTTCTTGATACTTACTGCATACTGCAGATAAATGGGATAATTTGTTTTTCTTCTTTTGAGGCCATATTCTCCTGGCTTCATACTTGGATCAGTTAGTGTTCTGAATCACTAGAAGAAGCTGACTGGATGATTGAGCAGATGAGGAATTTATTTAAGGGCATTTGGTTAACTCAGAATTTTTGAGGAGGGCTGGAGAGCCAGGCTTATGGTTAAGCTTCCAGGTAATATGCCTCAGTCACCTCTGAGAACTGGCACCCTCCGGCCCCACTGGAGGAAACCACCATTGCTGCCCAACTGCTGCCACTTCTGGGCCAGAACTTGGTTTGGCCACCTCTGCTGCTGTCTTTGTTGGGGGCTAATGCCTCTGCTGTTGCCAAATGTGGTAGCGCCACACTGAGCCTGTTTTCTCATGTGACTCACTTCCAAACAAATCTTGTGCAGGTCCCTCTGAATGTCTGTATCATAGTTGCAGGGTATGTTGGGAATTTAAGGTCTAAAATTTATTTTGGGAGGTTGGGCTTGTAATGTGGGAATTTTCTTGAGTATGAAAAGGTTCTGCAGAAGCTGATGGGAAACTGTTACATGGTAAATGTCTACTATATTACTTTTTCTTGTATTCTTTCATCTATAATGTTTTTCCCCTTTCATCTCCAGGTGAATAAATTCTGTGCAAAGACCTATTGGAATTCCATTTTTTAAATTAGTTTGCCTGGGTCTTTCTCATCTGAATTTTCTTATGACTTTCTCAACATTTCTTTTTCTATTACTTTATTTCTTTAAAACAGTATCAAAGCTCACAACTAATATTTAAATATATTCTGTTATGAGTCAAACAACATGGAAAGATACAGAAAAAACTGTAAAAGTTGCCTTTCACCACCTACCTCCTCTCCCCCTACATTTCAAATCACTATCCCCTTTCTAGATATCATGTGATAAAAATGATAATCTTTGATTTTAATTTGGTACTTGATAGTAAGTCCATTGAGTATAGAGGCCCTTATTTATCCTTTGGGCTTCCGTAGAGCCTACTACAGCTGTTCCTATGTGTAGGATAGTATTATGTGAAGGCCTGACCTACAGCAGTAACTATGTAATCATTTTGGAAGTAAAAATATACAACGTGGGCTTCCCTGGTGGTGCAGTGGTTGGGAATTTGCCTGCCAATGCAGGGGACACGGGTTCGAGCCCTGGTCTGGGAGGATCCCACATGCCATGGAGCAACTAAGCCCTTGAGGCACAACTACTGAGCCTGTGCGTCTAGAGCCTGTGCTCTGCAACAAGAGAGGCTGCGACAGTGAGAAGCCCGCGCACCGCGATGAAGAGTAGCCCCCGCTCGCCACAACTAGAGAAAGCCCATGCACAGAAACGAAAACCCAACACAGCCATAAATAAATAAATAAATAAATAAATGTACAACATGGGGATTTAGTAAATGTGCAGAGAAAGATAGGAATCAAAGTAGACTCCAAGTGTTCTAGCTTGGGAAATACATTATTGATGATGCCATTAAGGGAGATTGGGAGTGTAGGAACTACTCTGTATCTGCAAATATATTACTAGAACACTTTCTGATTATTTTCCATTATTGCAGGAGCACCTTTACCCGTATTCTAATTTGAATTGTAGTTTGAGAGGTGCTAAAATGTTCATATTGGGCCTCTATTTCCACAGTTGAGGAAAGACACTAAGAGATACGATTTTTTAATAAAGTTGTGTCTGAGGCTTCAGTGATAGATGAGGAATAAGACCTTTCAATGCAGAGATGGAGTTTTCTTTTAAGGCACAATACTTAGATTAAATAGCATGAATAGAAACCTGTTTCCCAGTCATTTTTCATCTGTAAGTAGATGGCAGATGAGCATATATTTTGTTATGTATCCGTTTTTACAAAATGATATTTGAAAGTATGTTTGATTTGTTTCAGATAAACTTAAAGGAATAATAATAGTAACAATAATAAGCCCCTCATTTTGATGAAAGTGCCTCTGAAAAACCTGTGCTGGGAAATCATGTTCAGATTTTTGTTTTGGCATTTTACATTTTGCCTCTTTTTTTTTTTTTCTGTTAATTACAACTAATTTGGCATTCTTTTTTCTTTCCAGATCATTCAACTTCAAGTGGCACATTATCTTTTAAGCCTAGTCGATCATTGGTTACTCTTCCTACTGCCCATGTCATGCCATCTAATTCTAGCGCTTCAGTTTCCAAACATAGGGAATCATTGACATCAGATGGCTCAAAATGGAGTATAAGCCTTATGCAAACATTGGGAAACCACAGTAGGGGAGAGCAGGACTCTTCACTAGACATGAAGGACTTCCGGCCTCTCCGGAAATGGTCATCTTTATCCAAACTCACTGTCCCAGGTAACTGCAGCCAGGGTGGCATTGTGCACACAGAAGAGTCAAGGAGAGGTTTAGAAAAGACAGGGAGAGACAAGGCTTTAACATCACAACTAAGGACAATTGGACCTAGCTGTTTACATGACAGTATGGAGATGCTTAAGCTAGAGGACAAGGAAATAAATAAAAAACGACCATCAACTCTGGACAACAAATATAAATTTGAGAGCTGCAGCAAAGAGGACTTTAGAGCTTCTTCCTCCATTCCTAGGAGACAGGCCTTAGACATGACATATAGTGCCTTACCTGAAAGCAAGCCCGTTATGACAAGCTCAGAGACTTTTGAACCGCCGAAATATTTAATGCTTGGTCAACAAGCAGTAGGTGGAGTTCCCATTCAGCCTTCTGTGAGGACGCAGATGTGGCTTACTGAGCAGTTGCGGACAAACCCTTTGGAAGGTAGAACTACAGAGGACTCTCACAGTATAGCTCCTTGGCCTCAGCAGCAGATTGAAGGGTTTCGACAAGAAAGTGAAACACCGATGCAGGTAAGGCTCAAAATCTAGTGTTTGCTTCCCTCCAGTGGATGTTATGAGTACCAGCGCACTTGAAGTAAGCATATGACAGTGTCCATAGGCACAGCTTGTTTTGCTTTTCCTTTCCCCTACAGGATAATAAGCATAAATGTTATAAACTCTAAAAGTATTGCATTGGTAAACAAAGCTTAAAAAATATTTGAGACTGATTAACACGGAAAACTTTAAACCTTTACCTACCTTGGCCTTTATTTTCCTTCTCATTTTTTAAGTGGGCATAAACATAAACAAAGCAAAAAATACTCAATTCTGTTTCAATACTTGAAACAGAAACAAAGGAGCTGGCATGGTATAATAGAAAGAACATTAACTTGGGTGTATGAAGGCTTGGATTTTGTTGTATCAGATTCAGAGTCTGGATGATTCTCTACCTGTCACTTAATACTTAGTATCTCTGGGCCTGAGTTTTTCTTTCTTTCCTTTTATTTTTTTTCCCTAAATTGAGATATAATTGACATATAACATATTAGCTTCACGTATATAACATAATGAGTCAATATATGTATATATTTTAAAATGATCATCACAGTAACTCTAGTTAACATCCATCACCATACGTAGTTACAAAATTTTTTCCTTGTAATAAGAACTTTTAAGATATACTCTTAGCAACTTTCAGATATACAGTATATAGCATTATTCGCTATAATCACTATGCTGTACATTGTATCCCTGTGACTTTTATTTTATAACAAAGTTTGTACCTTTTGATCTCCTTCATCCATTTACCCACCCTCCAGCCCAAGCCTCTGGCAGCCACCAATCTGTTCTCTGTATATATGATTGTGATTTTTTGTTTGCTTGTTTTAAAAACATAATTGTCTTTCTCTGTCTGACTTATTTCACTTAGCATAATGCTTTCAGTGTCCATCCATGTTGTCCCAAATGGCAAGATTTCCTTTTTATGGATGAATAACTTTCCATTGTTTATTGTAATATTCTATACACACACACACACACACACACACACACACATATACACATATATATGGCACATTTTCTTTATTCATTCATCTACTGGTGGATAATTAGGTTGCTTCCATGTCTCGGCTATTGTCAGTAAAGCTGAAATGAACATAGGGGTGCATATATATTTTTTCAAGTTTGTGTTTTCACTTTCTTCAGATGGATACCCAGAAGTGGAATTGCTAGATCATATGGAAGTTCTCTTTCTAATTTTTGAGGAACCTCCATACTGTTTTCCATAGTGGCTGCACCAGTTTACATTCCCACCAACGTGTACAGGTTTCTTTTTTCTCTACATTCTTGTCAACACTTGATATTTCTTGTCTTTTTGATAATAGCCATTCTGATAGGTGTGAGGTGATATCTCATTGTGATTTTGATTTGAATTTCCCTGATGATTAGTGATGCTGAGCACCTTTTCATGTACCTGTTTGCCATATATATGTTTCTTCTCGGTTTCTACATCTATAAAATGAGAAGGTGTAACTAAAGTCATTTATAAAGCTTTGGTAGTGGTTGGTATGTATTTAGGTTTATAAAATAGATGTGCTTAATTTTTTAAATTAAATTGAATGTCAGGATTTATTAATCATTTTAAGGAAAACATTTTACAATAATATTACATAAAAGAAAAATGGTGTGTACCCCCTAATGTAACATGTAAATGTTTAAATTTCTTGATCTGGAAATGTTTTCTATTCCATGGTAATTTTCTACAGCTCATTTTAACTGGGAAACCAGTTATCTGTAGAATTTTTCATAAATTCTATCATCCAATTTTTTTTCGATTGCCAGAATTTTCTGAAACAAAGTAATTCCATTGAAAATTGTAAAATTTCCCTAGAGCAAAAACTTAAAATTACTAATGGTTACAATTACTAATAAAAAAGTAACAAAGATTAAAGGAATATATTCTATGAAAGGATAAGGAAATCACATACCTAGGAACCTCACAAATCTGAGTGCAGCTCCAAAACATACTCATAACCTAATGTGCTACATTCACAGGAGAACCCTAAACACATCGCATGTGCCTTCTTTACTCTTGTTTTGGACATAGTTCTTATCATCTTGATTATATATATTTAAATTGCATAACCAAACAGAAGTATCATTATGATGTGTGAATTACAAATCAGAAAAGAGCAGTTTAACCAGATTTATTTGTGATTTATCTATTCAAGCAGTTGAAAGATAGGAGACCTAATTTATCAAATACTACCATATTTCAGTTCTCAGGTGCTTGTGATTATAGGAGAACAGGGTTCAAGTAGTTGTTTCTGCAGCTGGTGTCTTTACACAGAAGTGGAGCGGCCTGGGGTGGTGGGGGGAGGGGCTGAATGTTCTGCTCCAGCCTGCAGAACGGTAGGTGCGATAGGGAGGTAACTGTGAGAGTTGAGTGAATTTAAAGGAATAAATACTAATTCATTCCTTCTTCCATTCTGGTGGGAGGACCCGCTTCTGTAATCGAAATTTTCCCCGACCTTGAAGCAGTGCAGAGAGGGTAGGGAGCTTGGAGGTGCTTTGTGGAGAAAACTTATTTTTAAATCTTCTTGGTGCGTGGTACAGGAAGAAGGCTATAAGGGACAAAACTTGCTTGTGCTTGGGAAGCCCTACTTTTTGATTAACCTTCTTTGGGATGGTCTCTTTATAGTGCATTTAAGTTTCATAGTAGAAAGATGAAACCAGGTAAGGAAAACCTAGACACTTTAATTGCACTGTTTAAATGACCGCTTCTCTTCTAATTCTCTTGGACTACTACAGAAAAAAAATTCTTAAATACCTTCTCCTTGGAGCCTCTAAATACTGTATTTTAAAAGCGGTCATCTTTGTCTTAAGTCTCTTTAAAAACATTGATTTCCTTTTAGTCTAATTTTTGCATAAAGGGAAGAGGCTTAATAACAATTATCCCATCTCATAAATTGTGAGAATGTGTATGATTTTCAAGGACAACTGTTTGTCACCGTGAAGAAAAAGAAAACACAAAAACTATTTACAACAAACAAGAGGAATTTGGCTGAGAGTCACAATCTAACATCACCATAAATTTATCTAGAACTTTGTAGCTGTCAGAGTGTTTTATCTCAATTGATCCTCAGAACCTCCTTTCTCCCTTTACACCCTCAAAAGTTTAGTATTGTAACATGGAAGTGTCACTCCTCTTAGAACTCAGTTCTAAATAATTACTGAGCCAGCCTCACAGTCTTATGTGCATGGTGTTCTTTGATTCCCATGGTTTCCTATTAAATCAGCTAGAGTGTAGGTGATGTGGAACTCTGAAGCGTTTTCCCTTGTGAATGAAGAGAAGCCATCGATGCCCTCAGTTGATTAGAGTATAGGCCTCCATGTGCAATGTCCACCACAATCTTTGGTTCGTTCCTCTGTTCTACATTTGCTGCTCTCTTTCCACCTTCCCCAAAAGCTGTCTAACCCTACATGGACTATGACATAAGAGAAAAACAAACAGCAAAGTCTTATCATCTTCTCTTTGGAAAGACTGTTTCCCATTCCAGGACCCTTTTGCATTTCCCTTTTGGGGTGCGGTGAGAAGGGATTGGAGGATGCATACTTCTACACACAGCAGTGTCCACTGGGTCCATATAAGCTCACAGTGGACCCCCCAGACAGAAGTGAAGAAGTGTTCTCTTTATTGACAAAGTAGTTCTTCTTTTCTCTTATATTCTGTAGGATCTTTCTGAGTTCTGGGTTGCAATCATTAAGAGGCGGAAGATAAAATTTTGTGCTTGTTTTAACCAAGGAGAGGCTTGATCAGCCAGGATATTGGCACCTAATGATTTCAACGTATTTTACTGGAAGATTTCTCCTATATAAATAAAAAATATAAATATTTGGTAGAATGACTTAAAGCTAAATGACTTGCTTTTTGTCTAACATCACATATGAATGAAAGGTTTTATTTTTAATGTGAGAGCATTTTGTGTATTCTATTACATTCTCTGAAAAGAAAGTTTTCTTGTTTTTATTCTTATTTTTGCACCCTGTTTTGTTTTGAACTTTTTTACTGTTTAACATAATATAGCACAACTGCATTGAAAGATGTGGACACTGTGACACTCTCAATAGATAGGATATGACATTCACTAGCTAACTAAAATGCATATAATTGATTTTTGTATACATGTTTTAATGAATAAACTTATTAATATGTTTGGCTTTTTTCAATCTGTCATCTTTTCTGTATAGTATTGGCATATAATTTTTAGACATTTTAAAGTGTGCTGTTACTTAGAAGAAGAGCAAATGTTTTGAAATTTTACCATTTTCTCACTTTTCCAGAAGACTCAAGAATAATCAAAGGATAAATAACTTCTAGACAGGAGGAAATTCATTTTTTTATGTAGGTCTGCCCTCTTATGTCTGTACTAGGAAATCTTGATCTTATTTTATTTGGGGAAAGTCACTGAAAACAACCTACAAAATCGAAACTGCTTATAATTAGATTGTTTTATGATCATATCAATCATGAGCAATTTCACTGAGTTCAAGAAGGTTCATTTTAATGTAGGTGATTTGCATTAAATAAACATTTTGGACGAGATAAAATAAAAAAGACAACATTAAACATTTAAGAATTAGTTCAGTTTTGGTACCCTGTAAAGTAAGATTAGAGTTTATTCTACAGTAGAAAGTATTTGAGCATTTGGTATTTAAAAATGTTTAAATACATAGTTCATTATATCTTACTCTTTACACATCATGATAAACAGAATAAATAAGTTGCATTTAAAGAATGGGTTTTTGTTTTACAATATAATCTAAGGTACATTACAATATAATCTAAGGTACAGTATTCTGTAATCCTCAAGTATAAGGTTTTAATTTCTGTTAAAGGCAGAATGAAAAACAAAAAAATTCTTTATTTCTGTTTGACTTAGGAAAAACTCCATAACCTCACAGCTTATGGTTTGAAGTTGATGTTGTAATGAGCAACATAATGAAAAGGATAGAACTTATTATTGTAAAATTTCCACTTATTTTTTAAGATCATTGCAGCTAATTACAGAACTTGGTTATTTTTTGCATGGGTTATTATTGACACCAGTGAAGTGAATGCATTACTTCTTGTTTATAAGCTCTTCTAGTTGATGTTAGGGATATCCAACCCATAGATGAGGTTTCACTCAAGAAATCCCTCTGTTAGTAAGAAACCCCTTTTCCCTCTGTTCTCAGATATCAGTGAACCAAAATTATCCCCCTTCCTATCTCCAGTACCCCTCAGGGATTCAGAAAAAACTTAAAAGCAATATTTCCATCACTATTTTCTTAGTAGCACTTGTGTTACAAACCAAGGTCAACACTGACTTTTCCAGTTCTTTTAGTAACCATATTTTGGCAAATCGTATAGGAAATTACATATTTTCTACTCCTTTAATAATTACTATATCAGTAGTATGTCTTGAACGTAAGTTAAAATTACCGATTGTACAATATAGGTGTAAACCATTTTAGACTTAATTTTAAACTGAGTCAATTTAAATTACCAAATTTTGGTGAATATATTTTCCAAACCAGTTTTTACTTCTATTATTTAATGAGTTGTTGGAAGATATTTTTAAATGACTAGAGGGGACTAGATTAGTATTGCTGGATCTATAATTTAGCGTAGTTGAGTGGCCTACCAAATATGTATTTACCGTCTGGGTGATAGATTAATGAAAATAGCTAAGCCCTATCATAAACAATAGTGGGATAAAAAGTTCATTTCAAGGGCTTCCCTGGTGGCGCAGTGGTTGAGAGTCCGCCTGCCGATGCAGGGGACACAGGTTCGTGCCCCGGTCCGGGAAGATCCCACATGCCGCGGAGCGGCTGGGCCCGTGAGCCGTGGCCGCTGAGCCTGCGCGTCCGGAGCCTGTGCTCCGCAAAGGGAGAGGCCACAACAGTGAGAGACCCGCATACCACAAAAAAAAAAAAAAAAAAAAAAGTTCATTTCAAAACTTAATCAAAGAATTTGTTAATTTTGGAGAGATAGTTAAACATTTTATTAATGCTTGAAATAATATTTTTTCTTTTATTCTGTTCCTTGCCTACACTGAGTGTGAGATTAGAACAGAAGACAACCTGTAAAATCATTCTGATGTCTTAAAATTTCATGATTCCAGAGATACAGTGTGGCAGTTATGTGCTCTAATTCAGATAATTAGCTATAGTGCCTTAAATTAAGGTTGATTCTGTTCTATTAGTGTATTAGTATTTATGGCTAATCACAATGTCAGATGTTAAATTAACCAACAGTTCTTGTCTATTGATCATAAAGTCCTAGAGAGAACAGATTTACAGTTTACCTACATGTGCTAAAATTCTGTAATTCTTTGAAAAAATTAGTTAAATTTTACTTATGTAAGGGTATGATCTTGGTTTTTTTAACTTGATTCACATAAACTTAAAATATTAGGGTAGTATACAAAAAACATAATTTCTATTTTAGAATGTACGCTCTGATAGAATTACTACAAAGACTTCTGTATGATGATAGTAAAGATAACAGATGTTAGGGCTGTTTCAAATGATGACATTTCATTTGAATGATTATTTTGATATACTTGGTAAAGACCTGAAAAATACTTAATAAACATCAAAGAGGCTTTTACAGTACAGTATAAATTATATTTACCCCCAAAGAGTGAAGCTAATGCTTTATATATGAAGTGAACTTGTTAGCAGTGCAATTTCAAAACTAAACCCCTAGTTCATCCTTAGGAAAGATTTGGGATAGAAACTTATAAGCTCTTTTGAGAAAATCAGCAGTTACATTATAGTCATTTTAAAGTTAATTTTTTAAAATAAAGCCCTTTTTATGTTTACAACATCCAGCAGATGAATACATTTGCTAACAATTTGTTTTGTTCCAAATCTTGACCTTTTCACAAAGAAATTCTTCTACTTAGGAAGTGGTCTCTTATATAGTATCGTTTTCCCTTCTTCATGGGATGATAGATTTTAAGCTGATGGTGATAAGTTGCAGCACTGGAGATTGCAGCAGAACTTCAGAGAAGCATCACGATGATGCAAATCAGCAAGAGACATATTAAGATGAGACAGAAATTGACAAATAGGTTCTGGAGATTTTGACGTGCGTGTTGAGGCACGTCAATGGTTGAAGCTCTTCTTATAGCAGAGCGAGTGAGGTATTGGACTTTATCCATGACACCAGGACGGCAGGAAGCCTGAAGTTTTAAACGGTCAAGAGAAAGATAAAAAGCTGCCAGCCAAGTGTGAGATCACTGTCTTCTTTTAGGTTGTCTGGAATGTAAAAATAGAAAATGGATTAGCATAATATGTGTAACCTATCCTCTGAACAGGTAAAACAGTTTTGCGTTAATCCCTCTTCCTCAACATTATTTGTATTTGTGACATCAAATATCTCTATAGTCTGTGTGTGTGTTGCTCTGTCTCTGTCAGTCTGTTTTGGTGATGGTCACCATGATGTCTTGTATTTGGGGTGTAATAACTTTAGTCTTTGCCTCCTCCTCTCAAAATGACTGGAAGTATAGTTTGGTTAGGGTGCAGCTTGTTTTGGGCTATTCCCTTGGGCAAAAGTTCTTACATATAGTTTATTTTTTTAATGAATTTATTTATTTTTGGCTGTGTTGGGTCTTTGTTGCTGTGTGTGGGCTTTCTTTAGTTGCGGCGAGTGGGGGCTACTCTTCGTTGCGGTGCGTGGGCTTCTCATTGCGGTGCCTTCTCTTTTTTTGTGGAGCATGGGTTCTAGGTGTGTGGGCTGCAGTAGTTGTGGCACGTGGGCTCAGTAGTTGTGGCTTGCGGGCTCAGTAGTTGTGGCTCGCAGGCTCTAGAGCGCAGGCTCAGTAGTTGTGGTGCACGGGCTTAGTTGCTCCATGGCATGTGGGATCTTCCCAGACCGGGGCTCAAACCTGTGCCCCCTGCATTGGCACCACCAGGGAAGTCCTTACATATAGTTTTATTAAGGCTGTTTCTCGGTGAGCATAATTGTTGTGAACATTAGTATATAAATAGCTCCAGAGCAAGTCGTATAATAAGAAATGCATGCATTCAATTATTCTCTGGATGTTGATTTCACTCCAGAATAAAATAGTTCAATGAGCAGTGTTTTACCAGAACTATAGATTCAAATGTTTCTCATTCCTTTTTATGATTTTATAGCTTTGTAGAATATGCTATTTTAAGTAACTTTTTAACAAGATGATATTAAGTACTGAAGGCTGTCAAGACTCAGAAGGCATAGTAATAAAATTATCATTATCTCACTGTCTACCACAGACAGTTGCTATTTGCAAAGGACCTGTACTTAAGAACAGCATTTCCATTTGTTTTCTTTCAGAGCTCCCACAAGCTATTCTGCCTAGTTAATTAATTAGTTGCTGCCTAATCAATTATCGGTGCTAATTAATTAACAAAACAAAACTTAAAACAACAGATCATTATAGAAAATTAGATATAGATTAAAAATTAGCTGTGAGTTAACTGCCCAGAGATAATAGCTATTAACATTTGGTGATATTTGTTGTCAATCAGGATACGTCTGTGTAAATTTTGAAATAAGAAAAATTAGAAATGGAATTTTTAAAATAACCGTAATTAACTGCCAAAGATAATAGCTGTTAACATTTGTTGATATATCACTGCTAATCAAGGTATTATTACCTTACCCCAGCTGCCTGATTTCATTTTCTCTCTAGTGGCTATATGTCTCATGAAAACCCATCTCAACCTTCAGCTGTATTTCTGAGAGAGACTAGTGCTGAAGACAGTAGAGGGAAGAACTGAAAGAATGAGGAAGGGGAAGATATATATTAGGACTGATCAGTTAGAACTCCTCATTTATTGTTACAAAGAAACCATGTGGTATATGGTGGTTAGATTCTATATAATTTTAGCACTTCAACTTGGCTCTATTCATTTTTTTTTAACATCTTTTTTGGAGTATAACTGCTTTACAATTGTGTGTTAGTTTCTGCTGTATAACAAAGTGAATCAGCTATACGCATACATATATCCCCATATCCCCTCCCTCTTGCATCTCCCTCCCACCCTCCCTATCCCACCACCCTAGGTGGTCACAAAGCACCGAGCTGATCTCCCTGTGCTATGCAGCTGCTTCCCACTAGCTATCTATTTTACATTTGGTAGTGTATATATATGTTTGAATTATGGGCTTTCATTTGGCTGAAGACTCTGGTCTCCTTCATAGTATTGGCCTATAGTGAGGAGATCCAAAAAACCAACTTAGGTCAAACTTCATTCTTTCAAAGAGTTGGTAACAAACTGTGTTTCTCTAGTGCACACACATATATATATATGTATTTAGCATATATTCTTCATTCTCCAACACAAGTGGCTGTTACTTAATAGAAAATGACAGCATAATCTTGGTATAAATTTAATTTAATTACTTTTTTTTAATTCCTCAGGTAAAATACTATAGAAATAAAGGGGTTTTCTTTTGTTCCTTAAGAAGAAGCATCCTTTAAGTTGTTTCGGCTTATATTTGTTTATTATAGATATGGCGGATTTATACTGTTGGGTAATTGTGGAGAAGGTTTTCTTTGTTACTTTATTATATAAATCTGACTAATCTCTTTATATAACAGAGTACAACTAAGAAGGTTGTAAAGAATTAGCATTGGTAATTCCTATTTAAACTTAATTTTTGTGAAGTTTCAGGACTTAAATGGTATAAAAGGTCTAAATTTTAAAATTATTGGGAGATATAACATGGAAAGGGAAGAGCAGGCCAGTTATTCATCATGAAGCATATACAAGAGTCACTCCCTACCCTGACACTGGTGAGTGGTACTTGAGTCACATGAAACATGTCACCTTTCCATAAATACTTCATTCCCTTTTATGATTCTGTTCTTTGCACATGTTGTTCTGGCTCTGCCTGGAATGTCTTCCCTCCCCCTGCCTCTACCTTTGATTCTTTGCCAGGCAAACTTCAGTTAATCCTTAAGGCCCAGTTTAAATATCACTTCCTAATGAAACCTTCCATTACTCATTAAGGCAGAATTGGTTATCACCTCTGTTGGGTTTTAGTAGGGCTCTGGTATTACCTGTATCAAGATATGGCTATTGGGCTGTGCTGTAATTTTGATTTACGTGCCTGTGCCCCCAACTAGAATTCTAGTTCGTGAGTATAAGAAATCACGTGTTTATTTGGTATTCTAGTACTTAGTGCAAAATTAGTACCATTTGAACAAGTCAGTGAAGTTGAACAAGGGTTTTTATGATTTACTTTAATATTTTTAGAAAATTATTAATGATCAAAGATAGTGCTGTGATTAACAGATTAACCATGTAGAAAATAGAATTTGATAAACACATAATCTCCAATATTCTTCTCAAGTCTCTTTCTTTTTGTTAGCCTGAACTGGGCTTTGTACAAGTGGATATTTGGTGTTTGTGAAATACAAAGAGGTGTGCCCTAAATAGATGAGCTATCTAATGATGAATATACAATGAATAGATTTTAAAGATGATCTCATAATACTTCAGCCAACTATTGTTGGAAAAGGGTAGTTTGTTCCTGGAGACAAGTTGATTATAAAGGAGACAACCAAAGATACTGTCTTACTTCTTGTCAAACTTAGAAATATGTTATAATTCTAGAGTGATTTGTAGTCACTTTATAACCTTATGCTAAAACCAAAACAAATCTACTTTACATGCTGAAATGTTAGCTATATGCATGCAATTTATTGGGCCCAATTTATTTTACAGTGGTACAATCTGCAATGTGTTGAATCCTAATTCTGCTGAACTTCCAAAATCTGTATGATAATAATTAAGCCAAAATTCATCCCTACAAGATGGGGCTTCCAGTCATATGTTGAGAATTGAAAAACCGTGTGTGGGAACAGCACAGTCCTATTTTTAGAGTTGTCTGTGACCTTCACTACATCATAATTTATGGCATGGTTGTCAGGTGTTTATTTTTTTCCTCCTCTGTGGTCACAGCCATCCTATGAGTTTAGAACTCCTGCAGTCTTTTTTTCCTTCTTTTTCTTAGAGCCAAGCTGTTAATGCAGTATTATTTGGTAGAGAGCCTAGAAAAATAGTTTCACTATATTTTCATTTAATTTAATCTTTTAGAGCATTCTTTTGGGATAGTCAGAAATAGATTGTGTTGGGGTATTCTGAACTTACATCTGGCCTAAACATCCAAGGAGACTGAAATTAGCTCTACCCTCCCAAAACCCCCCCCTGGGGGGGGGGCTTTTTAAAAGGATGACAGTTATGTAAGTTAAGTGTTTAGGACAAGAGGAGTAAGGATACTTTGAAAATTAATTCATCATCCGGGCCCTAGTATCAGAATATTGAAAATATGAAAGATGCTTTGATAGGAATTTGGTTGTAGATGTGCCAGATCCGTCTCTTGAGTTACATGTAAGAGGCAGAAAAGTACCCACAGAGTATCTTGTATGCCTGTGGGCACTGTGATTATTCAAATTTTTGGAAGGATGGGAAGAATAACCCTTTACTGTTCTTTGTAGGATTTATAAAGCCTTTGCTTGTCCACTTTTCCTCTTTTGCTCAAAAAGATGAAATTGGGAAGTAAATACAGTCAAGTTCAAGATAGTATTCTGTTTTTTTGAAGTGGAAGAAGGAGAGACCAAACTACAGGCAACTCTAATCCTTCAACAGGTATCATGTGCCATGTTAGGCAACATTTTGGGTGCAAGGTACCTTGTCAGCTTCTGCAGTAGTTCTCACTTTGTGTGCATTGATTTCTATTTCTTAAGGTAACAACAGATGCATTCTTGTGCAAAAGGAACTTCAGTAGACTTTTGCAGACTTTTGGTGTCTGCTTTATGACTTGCTAGACAATTGATACCTTAACGATGTTATATACGCTGAGCAGTAATCCCCACGTGTAATTTAAGCACTTTCCGTGCTTTGCAGAACTTACTGAACTTCAGTTTTTTTTCAGTACTCCCTCTGCTGAAACCATAAATTCCTTAGATTCTTTATTTGTGGTGTTCAGAATTTTGCTTCCCTTTAATTTTTATCTGCTTGTTCATGCTTTTAGTAAAGTAAACATGGACATATTTTGCTAGTAAATTCAAGTAATACACATCTAAGAGTACAGTCTGACAGATCATCTTTTGAAAAATTTTTCCCATTAGATTGGTTCAGAAGATTAGAATTCTCTATAGATTTGAGTTACAGGACTTGTCTATATTAGGATTATTGGGGGGGGCATTATTTTTTCCTACTCTTTGCTGTCATTTTCTCAGATAATCCAGAAGCGATTGTGTATGCATCTTTTTTTTGTGGTTGTTGAATTAAATCAGGACAGTTCATCATTAGATTTGTCATCAATCTGTTGGCATCCAAAAGTTCACTTTGGTAGAATCATTTTCCTTTTGAGATTGCCTAATGCTAATAAACTTGGAAGTTGTATTGGAAGTTATTTTGTGTCAGCAACTTTCCAGAGCTTTGTTGGTCCACACTGGCTATTTGAAAGGATCTTCAAGCTGCTTCTGCCTGGTTATGAGAAGAATTGTGTAAACATATAAAAATCAACATATTCTCAACCCCTAAACTGACCCCATAATGAATTGTTTCCCTGAGTTCAAAGCTCTGCCTTTAGGAAAATTCATTAAACAGCAGCATACAGATTTTCTCTTTGAAATTGGCACACTGCTGTTGCTAGTCTGTAGGCTTGTCTTTATTGTCTGTTTATTATGCTAAGATTAATTTATTTGCAATTAAAATATTCTTTTTAACCTTCAGATTCTTCTTCGGGGGGGAAAAGCATGTGAGGAGGAAGTGTAGAGGAAGTTTTAAGGAAAATGAATGCCATTTAAATATATCCCCACTAATGTGGGTAAGTTGGCCTCCCCTCTCCCCCTGTTTTGGAAAAGACCTGAAGGTGAAATACATTTTAGAAAGCACTAGAGGTCCTCAGTTGACTACAAGTTTACTGGGGTGGAGATGTACACCCAGGCCTCATTTTCTTGTGTTTCTCTGGTAATACATGCTTCAGAGTTATGTAGGGTAAGAACATTGATGTACTATTTCTGGAAATGTTCAAAGAGACTACATATTATCTGATTTAGGTCACTGTAATTTAGAAACATCACTTCCTTGATTTCTAACCTTTAGGTTTTCTTCTTTGCTGGTGTGATCAGTACCGTGTTAACAGTTTAGATGAAAGTTAGTGATTTTCATAGCATAAATAAAGCAAGATTGCTCTATTCAAGCACTTCAGAACAAATGAGGTTAAATATTTTAAATGGTAGAATGTGAGGAGGTCAGAAATGAAACTTAGGAAAGCCAAGGATTTAATATGGAACTGGAATAAAATACGAAAGTGTGGTTTTTGTTTATGCAAGTATTCTCCTATCTCCAATTAATTAGTGAGATTAAGAAACAGTACATAACAAAATGTAATTTTTTGAAAAGTTTTGAGGAGAAATTAACCTGATTTTTAGGTATCAAAGCTAAAGATTAAAGACATGAATATTTTAGCAATGAAACAAATTAAATAAAAAGAAACTTTAATTTGTGCATGTTATTGTTCTTTAAAATCTGTGCAGTTAGTTTGAGTTTTGTCTTCCAGGGTGTATCGCTTAATAAGTGAGGACATCTATAACTTTCTTATATTCCTGGCTTTGAAAGTGATCAGGAGAATATTATAAGGCTATTAAGGACATCATACCTCATGCATAAATTTAACTTTAAATAAAATGGAATGGTTTTAAATTAAAATAGAAGTTTGTATCCTCTAACTTTGCCTTTTAGAGTGCCATTTGAGGACTTTCAATTTATTTTGTTTTGCCAATGTCATGATTTATTTTTAAGCCATGTTGATCAGTGGATGAGATGTGTGTGTGGTTTAGAGTCATAAAATCTTGGCTCTTGTCAAGGCTCCACCATTTTCTAGCTCTGTGACCTTGGGCAGTTCACCTTTTTGCATCTGTTCCTAAACTGTAAAATAGAGATGGAGTGTCAAACATATAGGGATTTAAGAGCATCAAATGAAATATTTGTATGTGGTGCATTTAGAAAATTGTTCAAGAATAAAGAAGGAAGTTTTAATTGCCCTCATTATTTCTAGGATTGGTAATAAATATACAGTCTAATTTAGGTACTCTGATTTTTACATTTAATTTTTACTTAAAACTTTAATACATGACACAGTTAATATTTTACCTAATACATTTAATACATTAAAATTTTAATTCTTCTGGGGAGCTGTTTTGTTTATGTAAATATTCTATCTCCAATTAATTAGTGAGATTAAGAAATAAATAATATCAATAAGTAACGAAATGCAGTTTTTTCTGGAATATTATTTTCCCTTATGTCCACTGAAATACTGTTAAAATAATTTTGATACTTGAGTTTTAGGAAATGATAGTGACATGACTCCTCTTAGTTAAACAGAGTACTCTAGCTCTTTCACGTGTTTTTAAGACTTAATCAATTTTTCATAATTTAAACATCTTTCACATTTCTTCCATTTTATTTCATCAGACACTTTTTTTTTTCTTTTAAGCACTTAGTCTTAAACCACATGAAACAAAGACAGTACTTAAATTTCACCTTATGAAAGAGATGAACTAGTTGGGACATTATGTCTGGCACTAGGGTATTATGTTTCAAATTTGAATAACAGTCACTGTAACTATGTAATTTCTGTTAATCTGGCACACGAAGGATAACTAATAGCAGAATTTCTGCTCTTTCTAGAAATTAACTTCATGGAGCAGTATGTGATGTGAAATTTTGGTACTATAAAAGAATTCATGAACATCTCATATGAAGTGTGAGAATGTAATTTGATAGATATTTGAGTAAAAATGCATAAATCTGCATATAAAACACCTGCACTGAGTGACTCTTGTGTAACATCAAAGTAAAAACATGTTATGAATATGAAGATACTTAGAGGCAGTTGGGGTGCCTCAGTGGTAGACAGAAATTATAAATGCTTTTGCATGCCTCAAGGAAAGCTGCTTAAGGAATTATACAAAGTTCTTATCTATAAAAAGCAGTAGAGTTAACATTGGTCATAAGAACTTAGAATTCTAGAGGTAAATTTTATTTTGACATATATATAAAAATAAAAATAATGAAATAAAATCAATGTAGTATCCTTTATGCCCTGACTGAAAGTTAAGAATGAAAACACATTTCATATATTAAATTGAGGATAAAGAGTAGAGTAGAATTTAAACAGAAGTTATAAATTTTATGGTGGCATCTCCATTCCTGGGCATTTTTTCATCCTCCTCTCCACCTTCCAAATACAAGAGAGGAAACTGAGGAACACTGGAGGATAGTAACTTGATAAGTGTATATTCATTAATAGCAGAATAAACATTCATTTGATCAAATTCACTCAAATGAGATACTTAGGAATATTTGTGCTACCAAAATAACATCTCTTTATTTTTAAAATAAAGAAATTAATGTTCTGTAACTTCAGAAAGAATTTTACATGTTTTTGAAAAGTGTTTTGAAATGTCCAAACTTGTTATTTATGATATAATATTGAATTTAATATAAATAACTCAATTTATTAAAAGCTTGGATTTTTTAATAGAAGTTGACTGGACTTAGTTCGTGCTATATGTTCTTAAACTCCACTTCATTAATATTCCCTGTAAAGAATCATAATGATAATATTGGAGTAGTGATGCCAGTAACACAACTGTTCTTAGTATTCCGGATGTAAGCAGACAGCTCAGTCCTACCCTACTTCTCAGCAGAGTAACACATAACAAAATGAAACCACATTTTTGCATGGAGAAATCAAATCACCACTAGTACCAAACATGGTAACATGATTGAAAGATATTTTAATTGGCAGAAATTTACTTTTGAAGAGCAATAAAAGTGAAGGTTAAATTAAAACGACAAACCAACAACCAGGACCAAAGATGACTGCTATCTTTATCATTTCTGGGTTAAGTCTTATTCTTACTATCACTGAATGGGTAAGCATTTATTTAGAAATTAAGCTTTATGTCAGTCAGACATGTTATTATCTAACTTTGAACTGAAGTTTATAAAATATGATTAACTTTTTAAAAAGTTCAGTAAGTTTGAGTTATAGAAAGTAAGAATTGCCATAATCAGTGAAATCTGTTTCTTACCTTGGCTGTTGTGATGATCACAATATAGAATATTGTAAGTTGTATGAAGTATTATCCGGTGTTTAGCTGGAAAGTTTTCTGACTGTTACCAGAGTTATGGGAACAATTGAAGTAGGTGGAGGAGAAAAAGTGTTCTAGGGAGGTCTTATGATGTCACGCAGGAATTCTGAAGTTATGATTGGTTAGCCATAGTCTTATCACAGCCAAACTTTTTAGAATGTCATTTATCTTAACCTTAGGTATGGAAAGGTCATTAACACTTTGTGCCTTTTGTTCTTTATTTTAAAAAGTATATGGGAGATAAGTGAAAAAGTAAGTTCAGCATGATAGAAAGCTCTTTTTTAGAGGTTCATGCATCTTCAGGCTTAGAAGTAATTGTAAACTGAGGGTAATAATGTTGAAGAACTAAAATAAAGTAATAGGAATTTTAATAGAATGAGAATAATAATACTGGCTTAAGCCAAACAACTTTCATTGAGTTTGTTGTTGCTGTTGCTTTAATACTGCAGCTTCATAATGTTAACTTCTAGCAAGACAATAATTAAACATTGTCACAGAATCAAATTTTATACCTTTTCCTGACTTATTTTCTTCTTTTCTCATACCTACGTGTGTATGGGGGAGAGAGTATGTGTGAGAAAGCCAGGCTGAGAAATCTGATTTTGGTTTTAAAAACTCTGTGTTTTCTTAGTTAGGGCTTTAACCACGTTTTTATGAATAGTAATTCTCATTTGAACTGATAGATATCACCCCAAGAAAAGTTGCTGTTTACAAATTTAAGTACTTAGGATTTTTTAACAGCTACATTAAATTACCATAAAATCTTACTAAAATTCCAATAAGCTGACAGTATCAAGAGTAACTTTCTAGCAAAAAAGAAATAATCACAAATCACTAATCAGTGGCATCCTAGTTAGTGATACTTTATTGACAATAGGTGTGCATGTGTTTGGAAATTTAGTACTTCTGAAAGGGTGTGCCTCATTTAATGCAGTAGTTGTTTTCCTGAAAATTACTGTGTAAATGAAATTTTAGTAAATGGAATGATGTTTTGAACTTCTGAGAACAGAAAAGGATTCCTTCGACAAGCCAGGCATCTTTTTCCTGTTTTTTGTAATTTTTTTGTTTATATATTAGATTTACTTAAATCACCACACCTCCAGATTCTAATTCTTAAATCTCGACTGTAATTCTGGAGAAGCTACTTGTTATTTTTAATTTTTAAAATACTTACAGCAGAGTGAACTCAGTCGGCTTCACTTTCTTATGGGTAACTAAAATCTTTTGCAGCAGCTGCTTACGTGTCCTTAAATGGAGATGATTTTGGCTTCTTCCAAAGAAAGATAAATCCTTTGCTAGAACAAATCTCTTGTTATTTAAAGAATCAACTAAAACTATCAGAAATAACATTCAGCAAAGGCCCTCTGTAAACATTGCTAAGGGAAAGTTTTACAACTTAAAAGTAAAACCCCAAATTAAATAAATTGCATGAATGTTTCACAGTTTGCTCAGTGCTATTCAAGCATTTTTTCTTTCAATCATTACATAATGAGGATCTCTTATTATTACCAATTGCCAATGATTACTGACATACAAAACCTAGGGCCTTGAAATATAACCCTAAAGTGGTTTACAGTAATTTGTCAAAGATGACATAGCTGCTAAGGGACCGACTGAGGGTTTAAATCCAGATCTGTTTAGTTATAATTCTCTGATAGGTTGGCATGTTGTGTGGGGGGAAAGTCATAATCTGGACATGGATTTCACAGAGTAGTATACGTCAACTAAGGAATTTTAAGATGGAGATAGCTGAATTACTGAAAACTCAAACTATTTTTAGAAAGTCTGCTTTAAGTTCACCTACACATTCATTTGAAAGTGAAGCTTAGGGGATAGATCATTGTAGTTGCACCTCTAGTTCTAAGAAAATAGAATTAGTAATACTTAGTTGTATAAGAAACCTCCACAGACCAAATAAAATATGGCCTAGATATTTCACGTTGGCAGATTTGCTTAAAAGCATATATAGGTGGGCACACACATATATCCTTCTAGTATCCTTAAGAAGGATACTAACAAACTGTGTGTTAGAGTTGGAAAATGGAGATGAAAATTTACTTTTCGGATTGGTACAAGGGCGGGAGCTTCTGTGTTTACCTTTTTCATTTTGGTTAGCTGCTGCTGAGGAGGATGATCCCTATTATTACTCCAAACGGAGCTCTAGGAAGTGCTACACCTTCGTTTTAGGCTGATTGGCTAAACAGAAAGTTGCTTACTAGGAGCATTGGTGAGCTGCAGTATAGTCAGTAGATTGTTCCTCAAAAATTCCACAGTGAGGGGCTGGAAAGTGTTTTTAGAGGCGCTTTGTCAGAATCTTCATTTAGAGTCAGACTATAGTCTGAATCCATTTTTGGTCGCATGACCTTATACAAACTTGTCTAAGCTGCCTTATCTGTGGAATGGGTTTGTTGTGAGGATTTAATGAGAAGAAGTATGTATAATGACTATTAGAGATCTTGCAACACAGTGTCCATTTAGTGTTAGCACTTATTTTCCTTTTGAAGATGATTCTTAATCTGCAGTCCATGGGTAGAGTTCAGTGCCCTTTGAACTTGGATAGGAAAAATGTTAGACATCTTCATTTTTACTAAACTCTAAATGAGATTTAGCATTTCTTCAGTTTTGACTGTAGGCCACAAACTGCAGAAGTATTAGCAGTATGTTTGACTGTCACCGTAAGCAATCTTAGATAATTTCATATAGTATAGTTGTTGCAGATAGCTTGAAATACTGCTTACATTCATACCACTTGAAATTACAAAATTAGACCTGCCTGTAAATATATTGTTATTTAATACATTAATAAAGAAGCATAACAGAAAAGGAAAATAAAAGAAAAGCAGAAATATTACAACACAAATTTGTTTCTTTTTAAAATATTTATTTCAGTGTAATTTATTTCCTTTCTAATCCTATGTATCTCACTTAATTCTTTTCAAGTTTTATTTCATTTTTTGATATGGACCATTTCTAAAGTCCTTATTGAATTTGTTACAGTATTGATTCTGCTTTACGTTTTGGTTTTTTGGCCGTGAGGCATGTGGGATCTTAGCTCCCCGACCAGGGATCAAACCTGCACCCACTGCATTGGAAGGTGAAATCTTAACCACTGGACTACCAGGGAAGTCCCTAAAGTTTTATTTTAGAACAGTTCTAAATTTACAGACTTATTGCCAATATAGAGAGCTCCTGTATACCCCATACCCAGTGTCCCCTGTTGTTAACATATCCTACATGATGAGTATGGTACATTTCTCACAGCGGTTATACCAGTGTTGATACTAAAGCCCATACTTTATGCAGATTTCCTGTTTCCCCTGGTGTTCCTTTTCTTTCCCAGGATTCTTTCCAGGACACCAGATTACATTTAGTAGTCGTGCCTCCTTTGGTCCACTTGGTTGTGACCGTTTCTTACAGAATGTCCACAGTTGGGATTCGTCTAATGTTTCTCTCATGGCTAGGGCTGGTTAATGTGTTTTTGAGAGGAAGATCAGAGAGGTGAAGTGCCGTTTTCATCACATATCAAGTGTACATACTATCAGCATGACTTACCGATGTCGTTAACCTTGATCACCTGGCTGAAGTGAAGTATTCGTCAAGTTTCTCCATGGTAAAGTTACTCTTTTCCCTCTCCCTCCTTACTGTACTCTCCAGAAGAAAGTTACTATGCACAGCCCACCCTTACGCTTCACTACCTTAAGAGTGGAGTGTCGATAAAAATTACTTGGCATCCTATGTATTTTATGATATAAAAACATTGAGAACAGGTCAGTAGGCTTTAGCTGTCTGCCAAAAAATGTCCATGGCACAAAAAATTAAGTCCTATGCTGGGGGTTGTTTCTGTCGTAGTATGGGGCAGCCCTTTGTGGAAAGAAGACTGAGTTCTCAAACAGGCTAAAATCCAGACCTCCTAGTTTGCTTTTTTAGGCACTGCTTTTCCAGCTTTGTCTCGTATCACATTCCCTTGTATCCTGTGCTGTGGCCTTGTACAGCTGCCTGTGGCTTTTTGAACAGGCTGTTGTTCTATTTTAAGCCTCCTCACTTTTTGTAGGAATGTCCTCCTTACTAACCTTTATTCCCATTAAAGTGCTAGTTTCAATTTATGTCTTCTGTGCAGCCCTCTCTTATGCTATATACTTTTGCATGTTACCTGTATTATTATGTCTCATTTTATTGTGTTTATTAGTATATCTGCCTAGACTAGGTGTTGATACTAAGCTTCCAAGCTACTTGAGAACTATCCAATAACTCGTATATAACTATAACTATATATAACTTATATAACTCTATAACTATCCAATTTATACCCTCTTTATTCCTTATAGTGTAGAACCTGGCTTATAGCAATTCTTAAATATTGGCTGAATGGATGATTGGATGAGTGAGTGAATAAAGGGGGAACTAGGAAAGATTGCAAGGTGGTAGTGAATGAGTGATTCTGCAGAAGTAAGTGTTATAAACAGTTAAAAACTTCTTCTCACTTTTAAAGCTCATCATGGGGGAGGAGGAGAATAATTGGGAGAGATTGGGGATAAGAGTACAGTAACTGAGAAAATAAACTTTCTTGTCATTTAAAGATGATGTAAATATATTTGTAAAGACTGAAGGAAGGTGGAACCATAAGCCTATGCTTCCTGAATGGAGCCTCTAAATTTTTTTTTAACTTTTGTTTTCTTTGCTCATTGGATTCATAATAATTCATGTTACTTTATATACTCTTAATATTGCAAGACCTGCTTTTATTTATGTAATTATTTAGTTTTTATTTTAATAGTGAAAAAAGAAAGCACCTCTAAGATTACCACCTGAACATAAGCTGGGATGTTAATAACTTATACCTAACCACATGGTCTTGCCATGTTCCCCCTATCTTCCCCACCCAAATAAATGATTATTCTGATTCCTGGGTTGATTTCTTTACATTTGTTTTTATAGTTTTGTGGCATTTTAAATTATGTATTCCTTAAAAGTTCTTGTAATTTTACTTAACTCTGTGTAAAGGAAATTATGATGTATAAAAATCTTTTACGCTGAGTATTTAAACTTCAAGTTGTAGTGGTATGTCAGAAGCAAAAGAAGCTTCAAGGTAGACCTTTTTTTTCTCTGGAAACTTTTTGACTAAAAGATAATTTAAGTGGTGACAGAATTAAAGCATTTTAATACTTAAATATATAATACAGCAAAATGTAAGCTGTGAATAAATTTTTGTGATATTTCAAAGACAGGGAGCTTTTTAAGGTTAGACCCCCTAGACTCCCAAGGATTTTACCTAACTCTTAAAGGTTCTGTTCTATTAAAAGTTTGAGAATTACTGCCTTAAAATTTAAAGCTACCTAAAGAGGGATTAGTTGAAAAAAAACATCTAAGAGCAAAAATGATGAGACTAGTAGTCTGAGACTTAGGGGATGGGGAAGCGCCTAAGGTAATAGAGAAGAGAGAATAGGAGTTATTCATCAAGTCGTGGGTAAAAAAGACCAATAATAAAGTAACTTATAAAACTTGAGATCATTTAGGGGAGGTAGATTCGCTTTTAAAATTGACTTGTCAGATACTTGAAGGCTCAAGCATTTTATTTTTTCGTAAGTGCTGAACTTTGGACAGATTCTCTTTCCTTATTAAATATCCCAGTTAGCAATGGGGAAGTTTGACATCAAGAGAAGCCAGTTAGTTTAAGGGAGGGGCTTGTCATGTAGGTTTACACAATTTGGGAGAAATGTACAAAATACACTCTAAGTGATGGAAAGAAATGCTATAGCATGTTCTGTGGCTTTTTAAGGAACTTGTCTATTGGTAAACAAGTAATATACAGGTGAAACATTTAACATTTGGAAGTTAACCACTATTGCAAGATAACACTAGGAGGTCAAGAAAATTCAGGATCGAGAGTCAAATTAGCACATGTAGTAAGAAGCAATATGATTTCTAAGAGAACTGCATATTTTATACAAAAGAAGCTGGCAGAACTGAAGCCAAAATAAGAAGTGGAAAATCTCTCTCTCTCTCTCTCTCTCTCTCTCTCTCTCACACACACACACACACACACACACACACACATACACAACCAATTTAACAACAAAAAACAACCCTCAGATCTCCAGATACTTGCTTCAGAACTCTGTAGACCATGATGCTGTTCCTTTGTTAGGAAGATTCTAATCCACTTCAATGATTTGTAGTCCCACCCCGTCCATTATATTCATCATCTTTGTGCTTGGCATCCCAGCAACTGAACTCCTTGCATTCCCAATCTTTATGGTGGCATCATTATATATTTTGTCATCCCAAATGGAAATTTGAGACTCATCCTTCTTTCTGTCTTCTCCCAGACTCTGGTCCACTAAGAAATCAAATGCAGATCGCCAGTTAGAAATCTGTGTTCCCAGAGCCTCATCAGCTCTCCTCTGAACTTTTACATATACCTTCTGTCTTGAGCCTCTCCTCTTCTTTACCCTGATATCCAAGTTGCCTTCCCAAGGGTAAATTTGGTTCTCACATGCTGAGAATTTTTCTTTATTATCACCATGTCCCTCAAGATTAAAAACCCAAAATTTCCAGCACTGCATACAGAGGTTTTTCCTAATCTGGTGTTGTCATCTATTCCCACCATATTTGACAACTCTGCCATTTGTGTGTGTTATTTCTTCTATCTGGAATCTATTCCTTACTTTCTTGTTCCTTTGGAATGCCTTTATTATTGAAAAATAGGTAGGGAGAAGCCTGTTTTGTTTGTTCTTAATTTTTAATTGCATAAGTAATTAAGTGAATATCTCTTAGCAATTCAGGAAACTCAGATAAAGCAGAAGTTAGAGAGGGACTTTATACATTTTGTAGGTATTTTTTCTTTACCATAAATTTCATGAATAGGGACTGATTTATTTTTTCTTTACTCCTCACACTGCTAATCCCTTGGAAGTTAAGGTTAATGGATACTTTGAATGTTACTTTGCCATTACAAGTGAGCTTGTAAAAGGATAAGTTAAAGGAAGGTATAGAATACAAATGCAACTGACCAACTGACCCTTGAATTTTCAGCATAGATGCATTCTTGAAAAGGTTATGTAAAATGGATTTTGATATGTAAAATTCATGTTTATCTTATAAAGCAAGCGATGTTCCAGTGGAAAAGATTAATAAGCCCAACTTTCTAATATGCAGACATTGTAACTTTTTATCAGCAGTTTAATGTGCTGCGAGTTGTACATTGTTTTGCTCTATCTCAGTAATCTGTACTTCCTCCTTAACCCATCTCCAAATTAAAAGCTTATATAGCACAGCAAAAGGATGTGAACATATCATCATTTGGGGTTTTCATTTGCCCTTGAGTTGGTCAAAGGTGGTGAGTAGGTTCCAGGAGCAGCCCTTAGCATTAAGATCAAGAGCATACTTTTGGCAAAGTTTATCAGGCTGCC
Source organism: Neophocaena asiaeorientalis asiaeorientalis (assembly GCF_003031525.2). Lineage (NCBI taxonomy): Eukaryota > Metazoa > Chordata > Mammalia > Artiodactyla > Phocoenidae > Neophocaena > Neophocaena asiaeorientalis. The sequence goes on from NW_020174698.1 coordinate 16,008,512, forward strand.
CTGTTAATGTATTCATTTTTATAGGTTTATTGCTTAGTTAGGGCCATGGATAGCTGAAGAGTTGATTGTTGACTCCAGCATAATATGTTGATTTTTAAAATCTAACTTAAAAACATAAAATATCTAAAAATTCAGTATTTGGATCATTATGAATCTGTGTGCTGACTGTTTGAGAATCAGAAAATGCTCTTGAGACTTTACACCTACAAAATAGAAACACAGTATGGTCACTGAAGACTTTTCTTTCAAATGTATCTCTAAAATGCAAACTAAAATTAAATTAATTATGTAGATTATTCAGAGGTTTCCTGGGTCTGAAAGAAATGAGGCTGAATCTCAAGAGCTGGAAAGCATGATTTTTATTCAAATGTAAGTTTGTGGATTGATCTTTGAACTGTAATCTTTAGAGTGTGTACATTTCTTTTTATTATGTATATCATTGCTATAAAAATGATAGTAGAGATTTTTAAGTAATGGTAATTTCAGGGATGGTAGACTTTTGTAGACTGTAAATTTTTAGATTGCTTAATATTTAGCAAATATTGTCAGGTTCTGTGCTGAGTACCAGGAGTTATAAAAGAATAAGGCCAAGTTTATCGTGATGCAGACTAAAGTGGGAAAGGAACCACTGCCGTAAGTACTGTCATAAGTACTGTCACTCTAATTACAATACCTGTCTGTGCTGTTCAAAATAATTTTGGATTGTTTTGAAGGCTGAGAAATATACTTGAGGGATTGTTGTTAGTCATTGTCTTTTTGTTGACTGTGTGCTATGGGCTAGGGATGAACTAGACTCTGGGCATTACAAAAAAGAAAATCTCTTAACATTTCTGGTGCTTATACTTTTTAGCAAAATATGTAAAGGGATGTTTAAATTGAACAGCAATCAAGTTGCCCCTCTAAACTCCTCTCAACAATTTTACCCTGAGATTACCCATTGTTGACTCTTGAAATATTTTTTTAAAAAACAGTAATTTTAACATATGGAAGAATAAAGTATTTAATGGCCCATACTTACACTGTCCGAAAAGAAGTAAGTAGTACACATATGGTACGCAAAGTCAGTTAATCCCAACTGATATAAAGTAAAAGCCTCCTCCCTCTCTGCTCACAAAATAACCATCATTAATAATTCATTTTGTATACTTTGAGAAAAATCCTTTCATACATTTTAAAAATAATGTAGGCAGTGCTTTGGTCCTCAAACACATGTATTATTATATATTTTTCTTTTATCTCTCAATAGTACAATATGATAAAAAACTTGATAAAACATATTTTGGTAATCTGCTTTTAAAAATAAGTGAAATATGTTAGCGCTTATGCTACAGCTCCATTTTCGTAGAATCTGGTTCTGTAGTCTGGTACATTTGTTATCCTTAAGTAATTATACAAAACCTTTGGAAAATGCTATGTTCTCTATTTGTTTATAAGTAAAATCCATGATTAAATTTGAAGACTTAAGCACACACCCCCCACCCCCAATCTTCTAATTGATTTCTTAGGGAAAATGATTTGTTCCTCAATCTTGGATATATCATTTACCCGCTTCACTTTTGCGTTATAACTGTAATGAGATCATGTTTCATGCATAGATCATTCCTTTGTTGGCATTTTTAGAAAACATGCTCATGCTAACACAGATTAGACATAAACCAGATTGATTTTTGAGAGGAAAAATGTCCCGTCCTCCAAAAGAAAATAGTTACATTAATAGTGACTTAGTTGTTTAGCATGGTGGAAATCACTAATATGTTTAGGGTTCTCTTTATTTTCATGTACATGTATTTTTAAGATATAAAATGTAGTTATATATTCCTCTCATCAGTTTCTTTTTATCATTTTTTAGGGTCTTTTACCCTTGAAGTAACTTGATATATTTGCATTGTTATTTCAGTAAAGCATATTAGGATGGCAAGAATAGCATTATAGAGTTAGTTATAAAGACAAATTGAAGAACTAATGAGATCATTAAAAACTCAGTTCCTTCTTTAATTTAAGTTTCAAGAGTTAAGATGCATACTTCTTTTTATAATTAGTCACTGATGAAGAGGTTATGGATAGAATTTTTTTATATGATTTGTTTTTATTTTGTTAGAGAAATATGTAGTAATACATTCCATAAATAATTACATGGGCTTAGTTAAGATACAGATTATTTTTATTAAATGCACATTCCTTTAGTAATAATATAATATGTAAGATACAGATTTTATTTTAATGACAGTTCTTTCAGTAATCATATAGTCTGTGTTTTTCCTTCTCATTGAATAAAAACTCTAAACTCTGTGTAATTTATTTTCATCTTCATTATTGAGCTTTGTGAACTTACTTCTGGGTGAGGAGTCCTGATCCTTTTACCAAAAAGCACTCACAGAGTATCTCTTCAGATAGACTATTCCAGGAAAGAGAGGAAGATCTGCTGTGTTATTTGACATGTTGTGAGTGATGAATGAGCTAAGGAACAAAAGCAAATGAAAGAGAGATAACAAACTTGAAGAACTGCAGAGGCTGTATTCTAGTTAAGTGTGGCAGCACTAGATTATCTAAATTTAACAGTATTTGTCCAGGCTGAAGCCAAAGAATTTGGAACTATTTTCAGATGCAGATAGTGAGCTTATTTTAGAAGCATGTTTGACCATTACATGACATACTTTGGCAACTTTTCATGGCATCTGGGTCTCATCTAAATAGATATATTTGGGATTGTTGTAGATGCTTGTTTTCCCTATTCAGTTATGAGAGTGGAATTTGCTGTTTACAATAAGGTGCCAATATATGTGTTATATCTCTGGGTGGTTGGGCTCTAGATGCAGAAGAGTTATGCTAGTCTACTGGCTAGACTATTTGGCTAGTCTACTGTTTTCTCCTCTAAACCACCATTGCAACAATTGTATCTTACGTATTTTTAGGTAAAACATCTAAATGAGGAGTTCCCTTCCCTCCCTGAGTTTGGTAACTACCAAATATGTATAAAAAATGTTTACTTGTAAAAGTTGTCCTTGTTTTGCTGTACAGATTTTGAAATATTCATTACTTTGATGATGTCCTTTCTGTTCCGTGCTTGAAGTTAGCTCACAGTTATATGCCTTGATAATTATCTTTTAGACTTCATGTTCATGTCTAGTTACAGTTTTATTATTCACAAGCTATAAATATAAATTATATATTCATATGTTTAAATTATATTCTCCTTGATTACTTATATTGGTTACGGTCAAGTAGAAACATGACTGATGACTTGAAATTCTGCCACAAAATGGTATTCCTCTCATGACCAGTTATGATTTTATTGAATAGAAATTCTTAATTGCTTTCTAACTACTTGGGATAAAAATGTGTTACTAATGGTTATGGGGAGAGGTTATTTGAATATGAAATACTTTCTTCTTTTTCATATTTGGAAGCAGCATTGTCCCATCTTAAGAGAAGGCTTCTTTGTTCTTCTTAAGTATTGACAACTCTTAAGAACCAGCTTGTAATTGTTATAGGGGAGGACAAATAATTTTCCCTCTACCATTCTTAGTTCTTAGCTGAGACCACTGTAATAAAAGATAAATTACAAGAAAAAAACAAATAGAAGTTTATTAACCTATGTACCTTGTGTACGAAAATGAGGAACTCAGAGAGGTGGCTTTAGAATTCATGATTAAATACCACTCAATTCAGGAAAAGCAGAGGAGGGATGCAGGCCTCTCAGGGGAGAATAGACAATTTTTAGGAGAGTTGAATAGGCCCTTAGAAGAATAGATAGGAAAGATGATAACCTCCTGTGGGAAAGTTTGTCTGGGTGCAATGTCTGCTTCTAGTCTCCTTTCCTGTGATAAGAGTCAATCCTCCCAGATTGATGAAACTCCCAGGGAGGGGATTTATGACAGTTGAGTTCCTTTGGGAGGATCTGTCTTTAGGCAGAGAGTGGAGTTCAGAAAAAGCCTCTCCCTGCATTTGCTCGTTTTCAAGTGCCTACAGCTCAAAATAATTAATATGTCATTAATTATGGTGGCGTGTCCTGAACTCCTACAGTCGTATTTTGAGGTAGCCTATTGTGCTACCCTTCATTTCCAACTCTGTTTTTGCATTCTTTTTTTTTTTTTTTTTTTTTGCGGTACGCGGGCCTCTCACTGTTGTGGCCTCTCCCGTTGCAGAGCACAGGCTCCGGACGCGCAGGCTCAGCGGCCATGGCTCACGGGCCCAGCCACTCCGCGGCATGTGGGATCTTCCCGGACCGGGGCACGAACCCACGTCCCCTGCATCGGCAGGCGGACTCTCAACCACTGTGCCACCAGGGAAGCCCTGTTTTTGCATTCTTGGTGTACAGTATTTACTTCATCTGGTCATTTATCTCTCAATTATTTGCCTATGTAGGATAGCACCGTAGCGATGAATAGATAGGAAATTATAGCCGAGATAGTGCATTGTATCATCTACAGAGCATCTTTGAGTACTTACATATTCTCCCCCAGCAGGCAAGGCCTTCATTTCCCCTCAGTCCTACTTTGAGGTAGAGAGAAAAATAAAGTCTAGCCCCATGGTTAGTATATATTTTGTTTTTGTTGAGTTAGTATTGCATTTTGTGGATGTGGCACAGTTTGTTTATCCATTTATCAGTTAATGGTTTGTTTCCAGTTTTGGGTGATTAAACATTTGCCTTCAGGATTTTGTAGACATACGTTTTCACTTCTTTTGATTAGATACCAAATTCAATTCCCCATTTAATCAGCTTTGCCCCTTCAGAAGTTAGTTGACCAAATGAAATAAGTCAGAGAAAGAAAAATACTGTATGATGTCACTTGTATGTGGCATCTAAAAATGCCAAACTCATAGAAACAGAAACTAGAATGGTGGTTACCAGAGGGTAGGGGGTAGGGAAATGGGGATGTTGGTCAGAGGATACAAACTTCCAATTTGCTACAAATTGTAATAAAAATAAAATTTCATCAGTTGTTTCTTTTCTGTATATCTTTAGTAGTACAGCATTGTTTATATAGTATGCAAAATCATAAAGGTACAGTAGCTGCCTTGCTATTTGAGATGTCACAATATAATTTTAATAACTCTTGCTAGGTAATTCAAATTGTGTTCTGTAACTTCATTTAGTATAGCATGCCCTATGGCCTCATTACAAAAGCCTTAAAAGGTAACATGTTTCCATAATTGTCATTTTCAGTGATAGGTAGATATAAACAGGTTTTTAAAATTACGTGTAACTCCACCTGCAGCATTAGGTTGTGTGTCAGGATTCATTCTCCTTTTTAAACTACTTCTATGAATCAGGATTAAAGTTTCGTAGGAAGACTGCCGTGCTGCTGATTTGGTAATTGTTTATTGCGTCTTAATTACAGAGAAAGGCTTCCTTTCCTTTATTCCTGTTTGCTCAATTTTATGGGTCAATTTTTGTTTTCTAAAGGGTTTAGGTTAAGGGAACTACAAATCAGAAGAATAAAGTTTCATGTTTTGTTTTATGTATATTCACTGGATGTATCTGGCAAGTACTTCAGCATTCCATCCTGTCGGTGACTCAGGTGCTATAAACCAAGTAGTACTGTTGTTTGCTTTTGTCTTGCAGATCTACTTTTTTCTTCTCTTTATTCCCTCTTTCTTGATGCCAGGAAGTTTTATAAAACAAGAAAAGGCTTTTCCTTAAGTTGTCAGCCATGGGAAAAATTTTAGCAGATTATTGGTGGAAGAATAGAATAGTTAATGTCTTCTTGAAAAGATCATCATCTATTGTCTAGGCACTTGTCTTATTGAAATAGGTACAAGATATATAAGGTAAAGCATAGCTTAAAATATTATGGTATAGGTCATTCCTGATTTGTGGTAATCAGCAGTGGAGGAACCTTTTATAAAGTTTTGGAAGAGGATACCATAGATCCTCAAGCTATCTTAGAAGTTTTTTGTTAGGCATGGTAACAATATACAAAAACCAATATTTAAAATATCTGTAACCTGTTATCAGGATATTAATATATAATTCAATATATAAATAAAATATATATTCACTTTTATTCTACAAATAAATTAAATATTTAGTATTATAAATTATAGCACAAATGGTTCACCATATTATTCTGATAATTTCCACATCTTATGTTGAGTTTTGGAATTATTGATATGGTCTTTTGTCTTACTTAGTTTTTACCAGTTTTAATGAATTCCTGTTTGAGCTACAGTTTGACAAAGTAAATTTCATGAAATGAGTACCTATTAAACTGATAGTCATTAAGTAACATGGAGTTGCAATAAGCACAGACTTTCTCTTAATATCAACAATATTGTTTATAGTGCTTAATCTTCTCTTGGTTTTTAAGAGCAGTTACTTTCAAACATATTTTCCAGTTCCTGTAATGCTATGAAATTTGAAATACCTCTTAGTCAACTGGGCCATAGTAGAAAGAGTGAGACAGTGTGGTGCTCTTTTGTTGGGCTGCCTATATTTGAATCCTAGCTCTGCCAACTAAATATAAGCTGGTAGGTAGTGTTGGGGTGGGGGAATTTTGAGGGGCTGACTAGCAGAAACCAACCAATCAGGAAGGATGCCCTAAGTAGTATCTCGAGGGCCCCTTTTTATGCCAGGAAGTAACTCTTTATTTGTTGGATGATGGAAAGTTCTCAGGATTGGATTTGGGCAGCAGCTAGTGTTCAACCACAGTGAAAGTACTTCAGTACTGCTACAACTTATATATCTGTACTGGTGCATACTGGCCCAGTATCAGCCTGAGCTGTATGTTGGGCAAGAGAAAGAGTGAAATTCAAAGACCAGATCTCTGACTAACCTGTCTCTATAACCCTATGTGTCACTTAGACTCCAAATATGTGACCATCTGACAAAGTTATATACCCTGTTATCTAGTTTCTACGCTTCTTAATCTGATCGCCTTGTGCTGTCTTTGTGCTGCCTGAAACATCCTGTCCTAGTATTACTTGACAATCATCTTAATTTAAAGGTTTAACCTAGGACTAGTTGATGTCACCCAGTTAGTGGTTTATTCAGAAGTAGGTCTTGTCAGTAGCATCTTTGGAAAACAAAGGATAAAAAATATTGCTGCACATTTGATTCTCCTAAAGTTGCTTTGTGGTGTTTATATAGCATCTCTTAGCTTGCCAAGGAATTTATTTTCCTATTTGATTTACCAGTTGTATTGGAAATTCACTAGTTTCCTAGAGCTACCATAACAAAGGACACAAACAAGGTAGCTTAAACAACAGATATTTATTGTCTCACAGTGCTGGAGGTTAGAAGTCCAAAATCAAGGTGTCAGCAAAGTTAGTTCCTTCTGAGGGCTGTGAAGAAAAATCTGTTTCAGGCCTGTTTCTAGTGGTTTTCTAGCAATCTTGTTGTGTTCCTTTGCTTGTAGATGTATCACTCCAATCTCTTGTTTTCATCTTCACATGGTGTTCTCTCTGTATCTCTTTACATAGTCTTCTGTGTGCATGTCTGCGTTCAGATTTCCCCTTTTACATCAGTCTCATGACTTCATCTTGACTATATCTGTGAAGTCCCTATTTCCAAATGAGGCTACATTCTGAGGTATTAGGGGTCAGGACTTCAACATCTTTTTGAAGGGACACAGTTCAACCAGTACCACTAGTATTAAAATTTTGATTTTGTCTCAATGATAGAAATTTGAGGATATCTGCTGTATTGGGTTTTGTTTTTATTTGTTTTAAATATCTTAAATTTTTCTTAAAGTCTAAATCGAATTTTTTCTAAATGATATAATAAACACTGGAGACCAGTAATCATCTAGATTATCTGCTTAATAGTCATTTTCTATGGATATATTTACTACTTTGTGAAAATATTTTAGCTTTTGGAATTTCAGTGTAATTAAAGGTTGATGTGATGAATGACAATTTGAAGTCTGAATGCTACAGATACTATTTTTATTCCCTTGTGGAAACCCTTCTGGTGATGCTTGTACAGTCTAGCCTTGGTATGTTCTTTTATTGTACTCCTTCCTTAGGCAATGATTAATTTCTTATTTCCAGAAAGCTTCCACAAGATAATAAGAACAGGATCTTACATATAGTATTATAATAATTGTTCTCTTGTCACCAATTCTTCCTTAGATTTGTACATTTACTTTAGAACTTCCTTGAAATTCTTCAAGTTATGCTGTATTCACAGGTGTGATTTAAGATGGTTTTTTAAAAAAAATCAAATGGACAGTTCTCTATTTTTTTAAAATGAAAATCACTGGGAAAATACAAGGTGACATATAAATATTCCCTTTAGCCACTTTTAGTATACTAATAGTGTAAACATGTTTGTGCAGGTTTTGACTGGATCATCTCGTCAAAGTTATTCACCTCCTGGCTATCAAGATTTCAATAAGTGGGAATCAGTGCTGAAAATAAAAGAAGGACTACTAAGGCAGAAAGAAATTGTAATTGATCGGTGAGTCATTTTTTTTTAATTACTAAATATTTCAGGCATGCAGAAATGTAGATTAATAAAACAAATATCTTTGTACCCACTGCTTAGAGTTTAAGAAATAGAACCTTACAAGTACACTGATGTCTCATGTCTGTCCATCCCCAATCCCAGTACTTTTAAGAACCACTATCAGAACTGAGGGTCAGTTGGTTTATCTGCCTATCTATCTATGTATCTATGTATCTATCTATCTGTGTCTGTTTTCTACCATCTTCTCATTTACATTAGGGTAACTCATTATTTGGAAACTCCTCTCCATCTCTTTTGTACATGTAACAAGTTAGCTGCAATGCTGATGAACTATCAAAGCTAGTGTCTTTGTGTTTTATACTTGGAAACTATCAAATTGGAAAGCTACTTTAAAGTGGTAGCTTCCTTTAACTAATGTATGTTAGATCTGATAGCACAGAAAGCATGAAAATCATGAATGTTTAAAGTTAAATGACGTACAGATAAGAATTTTGAAAATTTTGGGAGACATTTCCAAAATTTTGCCTATTTCAGTACCAAAGCTCTGAAAACAAATTTCTTTAAACTTAATAGTCTCCTGATTATTCTCAGCAAAAAACCTTAATATTACTTAATTATTTATGATCTATATTGGTTCTATATCATTTATGTATACTTTTGGGATAGTTAAACATGTTGCATATCATGGTAATTGGGAAATAGTTTGAGGAGGCATTTTTTCTTAATCAGTGCTAGTTACTACTTATTTTCATGTGCTTATATGGGATAAAGTAGTAGATATTTTAGCCTTAAAATTAAATCCTAATTCAAATCTTTAAATATATTTAATAGTTGAAATTTCAAAAGATTTTGCTTAGAAACTTAGCAGTGTTAAAGCAAGATCTGCTGGGAAGTAAACTAGAGCATAGATATCTGGGCTTCCTTATTCTCCACATCTTGAACAGAGCCTGGCATGTAGTACATGTACTTAGTGCTTGATACTTCCATGTTTGATAAATGAATGAAGATTGTAAGAGATAGTTATAATTGATTTTATGAAAAGGCTATTTTAAAATATTAGATACTTCTAGTACAAGTGAATTTTATGTATAAATAATTATAGACCCTGTTGGATATATATTTTGAACACTTAAATAATTTAACTCATTGTATAGACTTGAAATTAATACCGTTTTTAAACACACCAAAATTCAGACTTTCATTAATATGAATAGACTTGCCCTCAATCAGAATCACTCAGCTTTTATTATTTTTTAAACACCATTATACCATTCTATTGGGTATAAGTTAATAAGTGTCTTAGTTCATTTGGGCTGCTATAATAAAATACCATAGACTGGGTAGCTTATAGACAACAAATATTTATTTTTCCCACTTCTGGAGTCTGGGAAGTCCCAAGGCACCGGCAGATTCAATGTCTGGTGAGAGCCAACCTCCTGATTCATAGATGGCCGTCTTCTTGCTGTAACCTCCCATGATGAAAGGGGCAAGGGAGCTCTCTGGAGCTTCTTTTGTAATGGTACTAATTGCATTCATGAGGATTCTGTCCTCATGACCTAGTCACCTCCCAAAGGCCCTCTACCCCCTATACCACACATTGGGCATTAGGATTTAATGTGTGAATTTGGGGGAGGTGGTGTATGTCACAACATTCAGTCTATGGCAGTAAGAAATGCAGATAATTATTGATGTAATCTATTAAAATATATTTATATTTGTCAATTCTGTATATATAGAAGGATACTAAGGAAATAATCCAAAATCGTTCAAGTTGCTCAGTTGGCCAATTCTGTTATTTAATTAAAAAAATTTTTTTTATTGAAGTGTAGTTGATTTACAATGTTGTGTTAGTTTCAGGTATGCAGCAAAGTGATTCAGTTTTATATATATACTTTTTCAGATTCTTTTTCCATATAGGTTATTATAAAATATTGACTATAGTTCTCTGTGCTATACAGTAGGTTCTTGTTGTTTATCTATTTTATATATAGTAGTGTGTGTATTTACTCCCAAGTTTCTAATTTATCCCTTTCCCCCATCTTTCCCCTTTGGTAGCCATAAGTTTGTTTTCTATGTCTGTGAGTCTCTTTCTGTTTTGTAAATAAGTTCATTTGTATTATTTTTTTTAGATTCCACATGTAAGTGATATATTATATTTGTCTTTGTCTGACTTACTTCACTTCGTATAATAATCTCTAGGTCCATCCATGTTGCTGCAGGTGTCATTATTTCATTCTTTTTTATGGCTGAGTAATATTCCATGGTATATATGTACCATAGCTTGTTTATCCATTCATCTGTCGATGGGCATTTAGGTTGTTTCCGTGTCTTGGCTGTTGTAAATAGTGCTGCAGTGAACATCAGGGTGCATGTGTCTTTTCAGGTTATGGTTTTCTCTGGATATATACCCAGGATAGGATTGCAGGATCATATGGTAGCTCTCTATTTTTAGTTTTTTAAGGAACCTTCATACTGTTATCCATGGTGGCTGTACCAATTTACATGCCCACCAACAGTGTAGGAGGGTTCCCTTTTCTCCACACCCTTTCCAGCATTTATTATTTGTAGACTTTTTGTTAATGGCCATTCTGACTGGTGTGAGGTGGTATCTCATTGTAGTTTTGATTTGCATTTCTCTAATGATTAGCAGCGTTGAGCATCTTTTCATGTATCTTTTGGCCATCTGTATGTCTTCTTTGGAGAATTGTCTATTTAGGTCTTCTGCCCATTTTTGGCCGATTCTTTATCTAGTCTCATTTATGGATCTTTGGTAGCCACATTGTCAAGTAGGAGTTGGCTGGCCTAGGCTGGCCTCATCTGGATGGTCTTTATGCTCCATGGGGGTCTGTCATCCTCCAGTATGCTAACCACGGTTTGTTCATAGGGTGAAGTTCAAAGAGAAAATGAAGCACATACGTTCTCTTGGAGCTTAGGCTCCGAACCGGCACAAAGTCCCTATGGAGAATCTCTGTACCCTTAGTTTAATTTCTCTGTGAACCTAAAACTGCTCTAAAAAATAAAGTCTGCTTAAAAAAAAAAAAATCACTTCCGCTATGTTCTTATTGGTCACAAGGCCAGGAGACTTCACCTGTGGACAGTAGGAACAGCAAAATCCCATCATAAAGGAGTATGAGTAATACAGGGAAGGGAATACTTGTGGATGTTTTTGTAAACAATCTACCACACCCAGTGTCTTAAATAATCTTTGATATTTTACATGCTTATTATAAAGTTTTTGATGATTAATGCATTTGATATTATATAAAACAGAGGAAGAAAAAGTAGCAACTCCTGTTTCTAAAGCAACATGACCAGAATTTAAAAGTAAAAATGTTCGGGCTTCCCTGGTGGCGCAGTGGTTGGGAGTCCACCTGCTGATGCAGGGGACACGGGTTCGTGCCCCGGTCCGGGAAGATCCCACATGCCACGGAGCGGCTGGGCCCGTGAGCCATGGCCACTGGGCCTGCGCGTCCGGAGCCTGTACTCCACAACGGGAGAGGCCACAGCAGTGAGAGGCCCGCGTACCGCAAAAAAAAAAAAAAAAAGTAAAAATGTTCATATATAAAGATCTTTATAACACATATAGTGATGAAAATTAGAACAAAATTATAGTATATCTTTTTTCCAGGAACCAGATTAGACTAATGGCCTTTAAAACGGTGATAACACATGTAGAGACTATTTCAGAGACAGAATTGACAGGATTTAGTTTCTTCCTGGATGGAACTGAGAGTAAAGATGCTGAACTTTTCTACTTTGGAATACAGTGTGGGTGATGATACCTTTTAAGTCACTTAACTAAAAATTGTATGCTGGATATTATTCCTGAAAATATCAAGTTATTCATGATTGCATGAGAAAAACGTGGGTTTTTTTGTTTTTTTTTTTTTTTTGCAATTAGGTCAAAACAGATCAAATGTTAAGGAAAAATAACTGCTATAGAAACTGTTCTTCTTATGGTTACCAGTGGGGAAGGGTCGGGTGGGGGGAGGGATAGATGGGGAGTTTGGGATTGACATGTACACACTGCTATATTTAAAATAGATAACCAACAAGGACCTACTGTATAGCACAGGTAATTCTGCTCAGTATTCTGTAATAACCTAAATGGAAAAAGAATTTGAAAATGAATAGATACATGTATATGTATAACTGAATCACTTTGCTGTACACCTGAAACTAACATAACATTGTTAATCAACTATATACTCCAATATAAAGTAAAAAAAATTTTTTAATTAAAAAGAAAAAGAAACTTCTTAAATGTTCCCCATCTTGTGAGAAAAAGCAAATAGGTTAATTTCAAAAACAACTCAGAAAAAAAAGGAAGAAACCTGGTTTCTAATGCTTTATATTTGACACTAACCATTTAGATAATTCTGAATAGGGTACTTGACCTTTTGCATATTGATCTTCTCATCTGCCTGGGTACAAGGAGTTTCACCACTTAAGCAAAAAATGAGGTTTTTGAAGATCACTCTTCTAGGCAACTCTCCTCTCCCACCTAGTTGTACAGCATGAGGATTAAATGAATAAATGTATGTAAAAATTACTAATACTGTCTGATGCATAGTGGCCATCAGCAAATAGTAGCCACGTTATACATGTTTTATATATGTAATAGTTATGTTTACGTGCTTGTCTTTCCTCAGTCGACTTTGATCTCTTCACAGAAGAGACAGTTTCATGTACATTTTATTACTCATAGTAGGTACTCACTAAATATTCATGCAGAGGAAATAGCCTCATTTTAATGAAAAAGAGGTTAAGGTTGTTGGTTAACCTATGCTGTTGCTGATACTAGTAGTTCATATGATGGTTTACATTTAGAAATTGCATAGCTTGTGCCGCTGAATTGAACAGATAAAATACAGGGGTAAGTCAGTGCACTGGAGCCAGATTCAGAGAGGAAACCCTATACCCTCTGTGGTGACAGCTGAGTTAATGCTATTAGTAAATGATACTGGCAGTATAGAGGACAATTCTCATTTTGTCATTACTTGCAATTTACAATATAGTATCTACAAATCTTCTTAAGATCTTGCCCAACAATAGAGAATCTGACTAGCCATTGTTTCTGGTTCTTGGAAAGGAGACTGTAAATCTTTAGAATGTCTTTTTTATTCATGAGCCCTGGAACACACCTGCATTTATGCTAATGAGGTGATTCTTGGGCCCTGGATAGCAGCTTCAGCTATTTACCATAGAGACCAACCCTGTGATCAGAGGGTTGGGACTTTTGAGCCAGTCCAACCTCCAGGGAGAGGAGGAGGCTGGAGATTGAGTTCAGTGATTTAATCAGTCTTGCCCACACAGTGAAGTTCTATAATAAAAACTCTGGGAACTCCCCAGATTTGTAGCCATTTGGTTAGAAGTGTGGATGGCCTGGGGATCCCACTTGAGTCTGGCATCTGAAGTGAGGCTTTCTTGTTGGGGATCATGCCCTTAAAGCTGTGGAGTCTGATGCTAACTTAAGGTGTTTAGTGTCAGAATCAAATTTCACACAGTGTAGCAGTTGGCCTTGAAACAAAATAGATTCAGAAATTGATTTTATAAAGCTATATACCTAGGTGTAAACAACCAAAATAGATAGAAACAAACTATTGAAACTATTTAAATACTCAGATAAGCTGATAAAAATAACCAAATCTTACTTCGACACTTGTGATGGAGAATAAATATGACTCTTGCATTATGGAGTCCGTCTCAAAGTAAAAGATGTTCTGCAAATTGCTATGAGCAAACTGTCATATGTTAATTGATCATATCTGTGAAGTTGGAATTTTAATAACTTTTAATAACCATGATATGTACACTTAGGCCTTGCTTTAGAAATATGATAAGTCCTAGCTTCTAAAGCAGATGAGTTAGAAGGACATTTAATATGAATTCCATTAAAAAAAAATCCACACTATACCAAAGAATCCACCACTGATTTTAAAAGTTTACCTAGCAAAATTATAATGTGATTTTACTTCCACATGTAATTAAATGAGAGACATATACATTGCTGAAGGCTCAAATGATAGTCAGCATTTTTTAGTAATAAAATATTTTTAAATTAAGGTATGGACTTTTTTTTTTAGACATACTATTATGCAATAGATTACAGTATAATGTAATTATAACTTTTATAGGCACTGGGAAACCAAAAAATTCGTGTGACTGGCTTTCTTGCAATATTCAGTTTATTGCCACGGTCTGGAACCAAACCTGCAATATCTCCAAGGTCTGCCTTTAAATGTAAAAGCATCCTTTTAATATACTTTGGGAGTATTTTCAGGCTATACTCCCTTAACACATTTACCGTTCTTCCTCTGACTACTCTTAGGATTTTCTCTTTATCACTGATTTTAAGTCATTTGATTAGGATGTTCCTTGGTTTACTTTTCTTTTTGTTATTTGTGCTTTGGGTTCTTTGGTCTTCTTGGATCTGTGGGTGTGTCATTCTCAGCAGATTTGGAAAAAATTTGGCCAGTTTTCTACAGATACTTTTTCTTGCTCATTCCTCCTCCCCTCCCCTCCCCTATAGGGATTCTAATTACACATATATTTGGCCTTTTAAAGAAATCCACAACTCATTGATTCTCTGAGTTTTTGTTTTGTTTGTTTTGTTTCATTTATTTGTCTTTTTTTTCTGTTTCTTTTTGGATCATTTCTGTTGATATGTCTTCAAATTCCCTAATCTTTTCTTATGCAAATTCTAGTCTGCCCTAATCCCATTCAGGATAATATTTATGTCTTCCATGTCTCTGCTTAACATATTATGTCTTTCTTCTAGTTTCTTGAACATATGAAAATAGTTACAATAATTGATTTCGTGTCCTTCACTATTAATTCTGTCATTTGTGTCAGTTCTAGCTCACTTTCAGTTGATTGGCTGTTCACCTTATTGTGGGTCATATTTCCCTGCTTCTTTGAGATGCCAGGCATTATGAATTTTAACTTGTTTTGGATGTTACATATTTTTGTATTCTTTATTTATTTATTTTGTTTATTTTTATTTTTGGCTGCGTTGGGTCTTGTTGCTGCACGTGGGGCTTTCTCTGGTGGTAGCGAGCGGCGGCTACTCTTTGTTGCAGTGCACGGGCTTCTCATTGCGGTGGCTTCTCTTGTTGTGGAGCATGGGCTCTAGGTATACGGGCTTCAGTAGTTGCGGCACTCGGGCTCAGTGGTTGTGGCGTGCAGGCTGTAGAGCACAGCTTCCGTAGTTGTGACGCATGGGCTTAGTTGCTCCGCGGCATGTGAGATCTTCCTGGACCAGGGCTCGAACCCGTGTCCCCTGCATTGGCAGACGGATTCTTAACCACAGCACCACCAGGGAAGCCATTATTTTTGTATTTTTGCACTTTGTTCTGAGCCCCAAATTGCCCTCAGTTGGAAATCACTGCTAACTGATACCCTGTAAATTATGAAGTTTTGGCATTTGGGAACAGGCACAATTCCGGGCCCGATATGAGCCTCAGGCACTGTTTCTTCTAATCTTTTTGGCTAACATATCCCCCACCCTCACCCCATAACGCCCCCTCCCTACTTAAAGTAGTTTCTTCACGCATTCGTTAGTTAACACTCAACTGAATACTCAAGGGTGGCTCTGCACTGTGAACTCTAGCTGCCTTGGTTTCTCCAGATTACCAGCTTTGTTTTTTCAACTCAGAGAGGTCACTTTCCCTGTTCAGAGGCTAAGGCTTAAAACGCTAATCTCTGGCAATCTTAGGACTCATAGAATTTGTTGTCCACCTCCCAGAAGTCACGGTGACTAATTGCCTGTTATCCAGTGTCTTGAGAGTCTTTCTTACCTGTATTTTGTTCCATTTTGTAATTATGTCAAGGGGAAGGGCAAAACTGGTTCCTGTTACTCCATCTTGACTGGAAGAGGAAGTTTAGTTTTCTTTGTAAAGTTTTACATTATTTGAAAAGTACCATGTGACTAATCTCTCCTAACTTATCTGTTTCCTGTTTGATGTTTTCTGTGTGGATGTTCTTAAAGGATAGCATATCTGAAAAACAAATAAAAACAGCTCTGAATAGCATAAGCTCTTTGATGCAGTCTGAACTTGCTCCAAAAGTTATTTTGTAAGTAATTTTGGAAAACATCAAGCTATTTGTTTACCCACATGTATCCTTATTATTCCTTGAAAGCACGTGCTCTTGCTCTCTTTTGCTCTCACTCTCTCTCTTATAACCTTAGTATGAGACTTATTAAATTTTTGAAGATTAATGATAATACATATAAAGGTCTTAGCATGTTGCCTGGCACATAATGGTTTTCAAATGTTTAAGGATACATATTCACAAAAGTTAAATAATTTGATTAAAATAAGCTATGGGGCTTCCCTGGTGGCACAGTGGTTGAGAGTCCGCCTGCCGATGCAAGGGACACGGGTTCGTGCCCCGGTCCGGGAAGATCCCACATGCCACGGAGCGGCTGGGCCCGTGAGCCATGGCCTCTGGGCCTGCGCGTCCGGAGCCTGTGCTCCGCAACGGGAGAGGCCACAACAGTGAGAGGCCCGCGTACAGCAAAAAAAAAAAAAAGCTATGATCCACTGAGGAAATACTTGAACTTCAGTGTGCCTGGTTCCAGCATGAGATTATATTAAAATGAAATTCCAGAGCTATCCAGAGATGCAAATCTGCCACCATGTGAGTTCTCCATCGTTGGTGATGTTTATGTGTAGACCATGCAACCTGGATGTTGTAGATAAGATGCAGGCATAGTACAGCAGTTGAGCTAGATGATATTTATAAAAATACCTCTCACCCCGACAATGAAATTTTCAGAAGCTTCAATTGGTATTAAGTGTTGAACAGAATTTGGACGAATGGAAATAATAATATTAAGGTAAAGACATTCCAGACTGAGATTGAAACAGTTTTTATGTTAGGCAACAAGAAGAAAGAGAGCAAAGCATGACTTTGTTAGAATCTAAGAAGAGTATTCTACAAAAGATTATGTTCTTTAAAGTGTTAGAAGTACTCTACAGTATAAACTTTTTCTGTATTTAACATATCTCATGGTACTGTGGTTTAAAAAGATTTCCTATTATGAATTTTATGATTGGTCATACTTTTAACTCTTATGCCAAATTAGAATACTGAAAGTTCTGCTTTTAATTATCACTTAGAAAAGTACATTTTTTGTAACGTGGTACCTCAACTTATGTTTTGCAGGCAGAAGCAACAAATTACCCACCTGCATGAAAGAATAAGGGATAATGAATTACGAGCACAACATGCCATGTTAGGACATTACGTAAATTGTGAGGATTCTTATGTGGCTAGTTTGCAGGTAAGATTATAAAGGATTTTGTAGTCGACTTATTAGTAAAACATGTAAATTATATACTAAGCTTGAAAGATTAGGACATTTTTTGGAGTTAATAATCTGTTCACATTGTTCATATTTATATGTGTAGTGAAAGATGTCCAAGTGCTGTTTTCCATCTGTCCAGTTCACACCCTTTCCCCACACAAACAGGAGCTACTATTAACAGTTTCTAGTGTAGCCTTCCAGAGTTGACTTATATCACAACAAACACATATAAATGTATCTTATCCTCCTACCTTCACAAAAAGTATCAAAATAAATACAGTACAATACACCTTGCTTCTTTCCCTTAATATTATATAAAATTATACAAAATACAGTGATTATTTTCATACCATTACATAGGCAGCATCCCTTTCCTTTGCTTTTACAGCTGCTTGATTTCCCATTTTATGGAGACAGCATAATTTATTCAACTTCTCTCTACTTGTCAAAATTTGAGTTGTTTCTAGTTTGCGACTATTATACATAATCTTATAAAAGTGAAATGCTGTACTCATTAAACAATAACTCACCATTTCACTTCCCGACCCCTGGCAACTACCATTCTACTTCATGTCTCTATAATTTTTATTACTCCAGGTATCTCATGTTAAGTGGAATTATACGGTATTTGTCTTTTTTGTGACTAGCATATTTCACTTAGCATAATATCCTCAAGGTTCATCCGTGTTGTAGCATGTGTCAGAATTTCCTTCCTTTTTAAGGCTGAATAATATCCCATTTTATGTATACCACATTTTGCTTTTCCCCTCATCTTTCAATGGACACTTGGGCTGAATCCACATTTTAGCTCTAGTGAATAATGGCTGCTGTGAACATTTTTTATATTATTTATTTGAACATGGGTGTACAAATATCTCTTTGAGACCCTGCTTTCATTTCTTTTGAGTATATACCCACAAATGGAATTGCTGGATCATATGGTAATTCTGTTTAAATTTTTGAGGAACTGCCACACTGTTTTACCACAGTGGAGGTACCATTTTGCATTCCCACCAACAGTGTACAAGTGTTCTAGTTTCTCCACATTGTCACCAACACTTGTTATTTTCTGGTTTTTGATAGTAACCATCCTGATGATATCTCATTGTAATTTTGATTTGCATTTTCCTAATGATTAATGATGTTGAGCATCTTCATGTGCTTATTGGCTACTTCTGTATCTTCTTTGAAGAAAGGTCTATTCAAGTCCTTTGCCCATTTTTAAATTGGACTTTTTGGTTTTTTCTTTATTGAGTTTTAGAGATTCTCTATTCTGGATATTAATCCTTTCTCAGATATATGATTTGCAAATATTTTTTCTCATTCTGTGGGTTGCCGTCTTATTCTGTTGATAGTCCTTTGTGTCTTTTCCTGCACGAGATTTTAAAATTTTCACGAAGTCCGATTTGTCTACTTTTCTTTTATTGCCTGTGTCTTTGGTGTCGTAACCAAGAAATCATTACCAAATCCAGTGTCATGAAGCTTTTGCCACATATTTTCTCCTAAGAGTTTTATAGTTTTAGGTCTTACATTTAGGTCTTAGATCCCTTACAAGTTAATTCTTGTATATGGTGTTAGGTAAGGGTCCAACTTCATTCTTTTTGCATGTGGATATCCAGTTTTCCCAGCGTCATTTGTTGAAAAGACAATCTTTTCCCCATTGAATTGTCTTGGTACCTTGTCAAAAGTCATTTGACCATATATGTGAAGGTTTATTTCTGGGTTCTCTATTCTATTCCATCGGTCTATATACGTCTCTCCTTATGCCAAAACCACATTGTTTTGATTACTGTAGCTTTGTAGAAAGTTTTGAAATCACAGAGTGTAAGTCCTCCTCTGTCCCCCTTTTTCAAGATTGTTTTGGTTATTTGTAGTCCCTTGAGATTCTATATGAATTTTAGGGTGGGTTTTTCTATTTATGCAAAAAATATGTTATTGAGATTTTGATAGGGATTGCATTTGAATCTGTAGATCACTTTGAGTAGTATTGACATCTTAACAATATTAAGTTTTTCAGTCCATGAGCATGGGCTGTATTTCCATTTATTTGTATCATCTTCAGTTTCTTTCAGCAGTGTTTTTTAGTTTTCGTTGTACAATTCTTTTACTTCTTCGGCTAAGTTACATCTTAAGTATTTTATTCTTCTTGATACTATTGTAGATGGAATTGTTTTCATAATTTCCTCTTCAGATCATTTATTATTAGTGTGTATAGAGATGCAATTAAATTTTCTGTATTAACTTTGTATTCTGATACTTTGCTGAATCCATTCTTTTTTTTTTTTAATTTCTCCAGCTCAAACCCAGGAGGGTGGAGATACATTTTTTTTTTTTAATATTTATTTGGTTGCACTGGGTCTTAGTTGCAGCAGGTGGGCTCCTTAGTTGTGGCATGTAAAGTCTTAGTTGCAGCATGCACGTGGGCTCTAGTTCCCTGACCAGGGATCAAACCCAGGGTGCCTGCGTTGGGAGCATGGAGTCTTATCCACTGCGCCACCAGGGAAGTCCCTGAATCCATTCTTTATTGCTAAAGAATGTGTATGATCATATCATCTGTGAACAGTGATAATTTTACATCTTCCTTTTCAATTTGGATGCCTTTAATTTCTTTTTCTTGACTAATTGCTCTAGCTAGAACTTCCAGTACTCTGTTCAGTAGAAGTGTTGTAAGTGGGACTCCTTTTTCCTGATCTTAGAGGAGATGCTCTCAGTCTTTCACCATTGAGTATGATGTTTGCTGTGGGTTTTTTCTATGTAGTTTTTATTATGTTGAGTAGTTTTCTTCTTTTCCTAGCTTTTTGTGTGTTTTTATCATAAAAGGGTGTCACATTTTACTACATGCTCTTTTCAGCCTCAGTTGAGATGGTTGTTTTTCTTTTTTTGCTGTTTTTGTGCTGTATAATAGCATTGATTGACTTTTTTTTTTGCGGTATGCGGGCCTCTCACTGTCGCGGCCTCTCCTGTTGCAGAGCACAGGCTCCGGACGCGCAGGCTCAGCGACCATGGCTCACGGGCCCAGCCACTCGGCAGCATGTGGGATCCTCCCGGACTGGGGCACAAACCCGCGTCCCCTGCATCAGCAGGCGAACCCTCAACCACTGCGCCACCAGGGAAGCCCGCATTGATTGATTTTTGAATGTCAAACCAGCCTTATATTCCAGGAATAAATCCCACTTAGTCATGGAGTATAATCCTTTTTATATACTGCTAAATTCAGTTTGCTAATATTTTGTTGAGGATTTTTATATCAGTGTTCAAAAGGATTGTTAGTCTGTAGTTTTCGTGTAGTGTCTTCATCTGGCTTTGGTATCAGAATAATGCTGACCTCAGAATAGGTTAGCAAGTGTTCCATCCTCTTCCAGATTTTAGAAAAGTTTGAGAAAGATAGATATTAGTTCTTCTTTAAATGTTTGGTAGAATTTGCCAGTGAAGCCATCAGGTTCAAGGCTAGGGCTTTTGCTTGTTTGGAGACTTTTGATTACTGATTCAGTGTCCTTACTAGTTGTAGGTCTACTCAGATTTTCTACTTCTTCATGATTTAGTGTTAGTAGGTTTTGCTTCTAGGAATTCATCATTTCATCTAGTTTTTCCACGGGCTTCCCTGGTGGCACAGTGGTTGAGAGTCCGCCTGCTGATGCAGGAGACACGGGTTCGTGCCCTGGTCCGGGAAGATCCCACATGCCGTGGAGTGGCTGGGCCCGTGAGCCATGGCCATTGAGCCTGCGCGTCCGGAGCCTGTGCTCTGCAATGGGAGAGGCCACAACAGTGAGAGGCCCACATACCAAAAAAAAAAAAAGAACATCTAGTTTTTCCAATTTGTTGAACAGTTAATTCTTTATACTACTCTTTTATAATCCTTTTTTTGATAGAATTGATATTGTCTCCATTTAAATTTCTGATTTTAGTAATTTGAGTCTTCTTTTTTTCTTGGGCCATCTAGCAAAAGGTTTGTTCATTTTGTTCTTTTCAAAGAACCAACTTTTGGTTTCATTTATTTTCTCTATTATTTCTCTATTCTTTATTTCATTTATCTCTGCTCTGATCTTTATTTTCTTCCTTCTGATAGCTTTGGATTTAGTTTGTTCTTCTTTTTCCAGTTCCTTATGTTGTAAAGTTATGTTGTTGATTTGAGATCTTTTTCTTGTTTTCTCCATATGGATTTAATATGTATTTCTCCTAAACTGATGTTGAACTTCTTTTTATATATTTAAGACTTATTCATGTTTCTTTTTCTGTGAATTGTTTTTTCGTATTTTTTGCTTATTTTTTCTGTATTGGTTTTTTTTGTTTATGGATTTTATGAACCCTTTAATGGAAAAAAGTTAATTTCTTTTACATATAATTTGATCTGATAATGTATTTTCTGAATTGTCATAATATTTTCATTCTATTTATATCATTTTCTCATTCTTTTCCTTTATTTTTTTCTACCATGAAGTCTAATTCTGATGAGTATTTTATAAATAAACCATTTTGGAAATGAACCCATTTAACAAACAATTATTAAACATCCACTGTGTTAAATTCTGAGGTCACAAAAGTGAAAAATAGTTCGTGCCTTCATGAATCTCAAACTATAAAGGGAGAGACCATATAGGTAAACACATTTACCCAATCCTTTAAAATTTATTATGATTCCTATAGATTAGGCATTGTCTAGGTGCTAGGAATAGAAATGTGAATGAGATTGGTTTTGTCCTTGAGAGTACAGTCTAATGGGAACACAGACATAGGGTCTGAGACGCCTCATAACAAAATTTATATGGCCGGAAGGACTACTTTCTCAAATTATTACTGTTTTTAAGAATTGTCCTTAATATTTGTTTTTATATATTTCTATGTAAACTTTATAATTGGCTTGTTTATTTACAAAAAGATGAAAAACTATTGGCAAATTACTTAATGGTGGTATGTACTTCTGTTTGGTCACTTTCATTAACATCTTTATTCCTAGAATTAAAAAAAATCAATTTAAGTGGAATTCTTTCCGCCATTATATTTTCAAACTTGTAGTTTTATTAAAGGCATTGTTATATTAAAATCGGGACATATTAAAGACCAAATAACTATCAGACTTCTTTGAGGCAGAGGCACTTAACAGATTCCAGCTTGTTTATCATACTTCAGTTACTAGTGTATCAAATACCTTGTTATTATGTGGCTTCATCTTCAAGTTCCATCACATGATAGCAAGGCTCTGTCATACTGAGATTAATAGTGTACAGTTATTCGAAAGTGGTATTTCTATACTACTTAAGTAGTATAAGTTGCTTTGATAAGGTATTTTAATAGAACCATCCAGTTTCTCCTTAAAACTTTATTATTCTGAATAAAGGTTTTACTTGAATTATACAATTATTATATTACCAAAAGCA
Organism: Neophocaena asiaeorientalis asiaeorientalis; assembly: GCF_003031525.2. Taxonomy (NCBI): domain Eukaryota; kingdom Metazoa; phylum Chordata; class Mammalia; order Artiodactyla; family Phocoenidae; genus Neophocaena; species Neophocaena asiaeorientalis. The sequence continues at coordinate 16,031,610 of NW_020174698.1, forward strand.
TTTAAAACTTAACATTATTTGCAAGCTGAAGAAAATGTTTTTTGACACAGCATCAGGCCAGAAGAGGGCTCTCTAAGTCAGTATGCAAGGACAGATAGAAATATCTGGAAAGGTAAGGAAAATGGGCTGCTAAAAATATTAGAAGAATTTTAAATTATGTGGGGAATTAAAAAATTGTTGAGAAATTCATTTTAAAAGATAAGTACAATTAATAAAAGGAAATACAAGGAAAACCCTAAGTACTAAATGAGATGATAAATAAACATTTAAAATGATATGATAAATAAACATTTTTCCAGGAGATTGATACAGAGAGTGGATAAAACAGCAAAAGTTTAGGAGAAACAACTAATAAGATAATAAAGTTTTCTTTAGTGAAGGAATTATTTTGGCATGTGAATAGTGTTATTTTTCTTCACTTTTTCATTGAACAGATTTGACATGTAATATGGTGTAAGTTTAAGGTGTGTGGCATGTTATTTTGTTACATTTGTATGTAATATGATTGCTATTGTAGTGGTATTTATCACATTACATAACTTATATATAGTATGATATAATTGTCTGTATTCATTACACTGTGCATGAGGTTTTTATGGCATATTTACTACTTGTTAAAGTTTTACCCTTACCATCACTCTTATCCCCTGTGGGAGCTCCCCACCGCCCATCCCTCGTAAGGAGGTACTCTTATGTTTTTTACAGGTTTAACTTTTTTGATTCCACATATAAATGGTATCATACAATACTTGCCTTTCTCTGATTTATCTCACTTAGAATAATGTGCTCAAGGTCTACCCATGTTGTCTCAAATGGAAGATATCCTCCTTTCTCGTGGCTGAGTAATATTCCATTGTGTGTTACATCTTTTGTCGATTCATCTGTTGATGGGCATTGGGCTGTTTCCATACCTTGGCTGTTGTGAATAATGCTGCGATAACCATGGGGGGGGATGCATGTATCTTGTAGAAATCCTGTTTTCATTTCCTTTGGGTATATGCCCAGAGATGGAATTGCTGGAACACATGGTAGATTTGTGTTTTATTTTTTTGAGGAGCCTTCGTATTGTTTTCTGTAGTGGCCACGCCAATTTACATTCCCACCAACCAAGTTTGTTTTTGTTTTTTTTTAAAACATCTTTATTGGAGTATAATTGCTTTACAATGGTGTGTTAGTTTCTGCTTTACAACAAAGTGAATCAGTTATACATATACATATGTTCCCATATCTCTTCCCTCTTGCATCTCCCTCCCTCCCACCCACTCTATCCCACCCCTCTAGGTGGTCACAAACCACCTAGGTGATCTACCTGTGCCATGCGGCTGCTTCCCACTAGCTGTCCACCCTACGTTTGGTAGTGTATATATGTCCATGCCACTCTCTCACTTTGTCACAACTTACCCTTCCTCCTCCCCATATCCTCAAGTCCATGCTCTAGTAGGTCTGTGTCTTTATTCCCGTCCTACCCCTAGGCTCTTCATGACATTTTTTTTTCTTAGATTCCATATATATGTGTTAACATACAGTATTTGTTTTTCTCCTTCTGACTTACTTCACTCTGTATGACAGACTCCAGGTCCATCTACCTCACTACGAATAACTCAATTTCATTTCTTTTTATTGCTGAGTAATATTCCATTGTATATATGAGCCACATCTTCTTTATCCATTCATCTGTTGATGACAATTAGGTTGATTCATGTCCTGGCTATTGTAAATAGAGCTGCAATGAACATATTGGTACATGACTCTTTGTGAATTATGGTTTTCTCAGGGTATGTGCCCAGTAGTGGGATTGCTGGGTCATATGGTAGTTCTAGTTGTAGTTTTTTAAGGAACCTCCATACTGTTCTCCATAGTGGCTGTATCAATTTACAATCCCATCAACAGTGCAAGAGTGTTCCCCTTTCTCCACACCCTCTCCAGCATTTATTGTTTCTAGATTTTTTGATGAAACCATTTTCTTAATTGTTTTGGGTTTGTTTTTGTAGATCTTTTTCTTCTCTTGTGTTTCCCACTTAGAGAAGTTCCTTTAGCATTTGTTGTAGAGCTGGTTTGGTGGTGCTGAATTCTCTTAGCATTTGCTTGCCTGTAAAGTTTTTAATTTCTCCATCAAGTCTGAATGAGATTCTTGCCAGCTAGAGTAATCTTGGTTGTAGGTTCTTCCATTTCATCACTTTAAATATGTCACAGCACTCCCTTCTGGCTTGTAGAGTTTCTGCTGAGAAATCAGGTGTTAACCTTACGGGAGCTCTCTTGTATGTTATTTGTCATTTTTCCCTTGCTGCTCTCAATAATTTTTCTTTGTCTTTAATTTTTGCCAATGTGATTACTATGTGCCTTGGCGTGTTTCACCTTGGGTTTATCCTGTATGGGACTCGCTGTGCTTCCTGGACTTAGGTGGCTATTTCCTTTCCCATGTTAGAGAAGTTTTTGAGTATAATCTCTTCAGATATTTTCTCGGGTCCTTTCTCTCTCTCTTCTCCTTCTGGGACCCCTGTAATGCAAATGTTGTTGTGTGTAATGTTGTCCCAGAGGTCTCTTAGGCTGTTTTTATTCTTTTTTCTTTATTCTGTTCCGCAGCAGTGAATTCCACCATTCTGTCTTCCAGGTCACTTATCCGTTCTTCTGCCTCAGTTATTCTGCTACTGATTCCTTCTAGTGTAGTTTTCATTTCAGTTATTGTATTGTTCATCTCTGTTTGTTTGTTCTTTAATTCTTCTAGGTCTTTGTTAAACATTTCTTGCATCTTCTTGATCTTTGCCTCCATTCTTTTTCCAAGGTCCTGGATCATCATCGCTATCATTATTCTGAATTCTTTTTCTGGAAGGTTGCCTATCTCCACTTCTTTAGTTGTTTTGGGGGTTTTATCTTGTTCCTTCATCTGGTACAAAGCCCTCTGCCTTTTCCTCTTGTCTGTCTTTCTGTGGATGTGGTTTTTGTTGCACAGGCTGCAGGATTGTAGTTCTTCTTGCTTCTGCTGTCTGCCCTCTGGTGGATGAGGCTATCCAAGAGGCTTGTGCAAGTTTCCTGATAGGAGGGACTGGTGGTTGGTAGAGCTGCCTGTTGCTTTGGTGGGCAGAGCTAAGTAAAACTTTAATCCACTTGTCTGTTGATGGGTGGGGCTGGGTTCCCTCCCTGTTGGTTGTTTGGCCTGAGGCGACCCAACACTGGAGCCCTACTGGGCTCTTTGGTGGGGCTAATGGCCGACTCTGGGAGGGCTCGTGCCAAGAAGTACTTCCAAGACCCCACCACCACCACCACCACCACCCCCGCCTCTGCAGGAGACTCTCCAACACTAGCACATAGGTCTGGGTCAGTCTCCTATGGGGTCACTGCTCCTTTCCCTGGGTCCCGATGAACACACTACTTTGTGTGTGCCCTCCAAGAGTGGAGTCTCTGTTTCCCCCAGTCTTGTCGAAGTCCTGTAATCAAATCTCGCTAGCCTTCAAAGTCTGATTCTCTAGTAATTCCTCCTTCCGTTGCCAGACCCCCAGGTTGGGAAGCCTGACGTGGGGCTCAGAACCTTCACTCCAGTGGGCAGACTTCTGTGGTATAATGTTCTCCAGTTTGTGAGTCACCCACCCAGCAGTTACGGAATTTGCTTTTATTGTGATTGCGCCCCTCCTACCATCTCATTGTGGCTTCTCCCTTGTCTTTGGATGTGGGGTATCTTTTTTGGTGAGTTCCAGTGTCCTCCTGTTGATGATTGTTCAGCAGTTAGTTGTGATTCTGGTGCTCTCACAAGAGGGAGTGAGAGCATGGCCTTCTCCTCCGCCATCTTGAACCAATCTCTAGTTCATTTTTGTGGAGGGTGTAAGGTCTGTGTCTAGAATATTTTGGGGTTTTTTTTTTTGCATGTGGTTGTTCACTTGTTCTAGTATCACTTGTTGAAAAGACTGTTTTTGCTCCATTGTACTGCCTTTGCTCTTTTGTCATTAGATTGGTTGACTGTATTCATGTGGACCTATTTCTGGGCTCTGCATTCTGTTCCATTGACCTGTTTGTTTGTTCTTTCCCCAATACCACACATTCTTGATTACTGTAGCTTTACTGTAAGTCTTGAAGTCAGGGTGTCAGCCCTCCATCTTGGTTGCTTCATCTCCTTAAGTATTATGTTGACCATTCTGGAGCTTTTGTTTTTCCGTATAAACTTTAGAATCAGCTTGTCACTATCCACAAAATAACTTGCTGGGATTTTTATTGAAATTGCATCGAATCTATAGATCAAGTTGGGAAGAACTTGACATCTTGACCATACTGAGTCTGTCCATGAACAGGGAATATCTCTTCATTTATTTTGTCCTTCTTTGATATCTTTGATCAGAGTTTTGTAGTATTCCTTGTATAGATCTTGTATATATACATTTTGTTAGATTTATAGTATTATGTTTTTGAGGGTGCTAATGTAAATGGTAATGTTTTTAGTTTCAAATTACACTTGTTCATTGCTGTTATATAGGAAAGAAAGTGCCTGACTTTCATATATTTCACTCCACTCTCTTTTTGCTCGCATGGTTTCTGAGAAGTTGTATAAAGCTCTTATCTTTTCCTGTCTATAGGTAAGGTATTTTCTCCTCTGGTTTCTTTCACAATTTTTTTAATCTTTTATTTTCAAAAATTTAAATATGATATGCTTAAGTGTAGTTTGGGGGCATTTATTCTGCTTGGTGTTCTCTGAGCTTCCTGGATCTGAGGTGTGGTATGTGACCATTTGGGGAAATTCTCAAATCATATTGTTTAAAATATTGCTGTTTTCTTTCTCTCTCTTCCTTGTGGTGTTCCCATAAGATGTATATTACAAGTTTTGTAGTTATCTCACAACTCTTGGATATTCTCTTCCATTTTTTCCAATCTTTTTCCTCTTTGCTCTTAAGTTTTAGAAGTTTCTGCTATCATATCCTCAAGCTCAGATTGGTTCCTGCGCCAGGTCCAGTCTACTGATAACCACATCAAAGACATTCTGTTTCAGGGTTTTTTGTCTCTAGAGTTTCTTTTATAGTCTTTCCGGCTCTGTTCTTATATTATCCATCTGTTCTTGAATGTTGTCTACTTCAGCAGTAAAGCCCTTAAGCATATTAATCATAGACATTTTAAAAAATGTCTGTTCTGATAATTCCAACATCTGTGACATATCTGACTCTAGTTCTAATGCTTGTTCAGTCTCTCCAGATGTACTGATAAAAGGAAGTGTGGTAAGTAGGACTTTAGTAATGTCATGGTAGGGTGTGGGGCAGGGGAAGCATTCTCTGGCCCTCTGACTTAGTCTTTTCGTGAGCCTGTGCTCCTGGACTGTGAACTTCACCAGTGCTTCTTAGTTTTTTCTTTTCCACCCTTAGGTAGGACAGGATGGCTAGAGGCAACTGAGTTGGATATTAACTCTTCCCCCATGTGGAAGGCTAGAGGGAGCTGGTTTGGGATTTTTTCCTTCTAGGTATGTTAGTTCCCTTCTAGGTAGGTTAGTCTCTGGTAAAGTAGTTTCTCCTGAGGACAGGCCTTGTTAAGAAGAACATAGAGCTTTGGCATTTCAGAATGGTTTCTTTTCTCCTCCCTCTGCTGGAAGCACAAAGGGATTCATTGTGAGGACCTGGTAGAGCTTCTAGTGGTATAATTCAAGAATATTGGGTGTCCCCTATGACTGGGTGCCCCTGGAGATTTTGATTCTCAGACCTTCACTCTGAGCCTCCAACAAATTCATCAATTACAGTTCTGGTTTTCCTACTTCAGCACTGGTTCCCATGGATAATTCTGATCCAGTAAGTGTGATTTTCTTTATTTGCCTGTTTCTCCAATTTTGGGGGTTGCAGTTTGCCCGATAACCTCACTTCTCTGACAGATCTAAGAAGAGTCGTTGATTTTTCAGTTTGTTCAGCTTTTCACTTGTCGGTAAAACAGGTTGGCAATTTCTGAGCTCATTATATGCCTGACGGGAAATTGTAAATCTGTATTCACTTTTTTACAGTTTCCTAGCCTATCCTGGCCATTTTTCTGGGTTCTAGACCCATCTCTTTGCCTGATGTTCATATATATTTGTATCTTAATATTAAATTGATATTAACTGGCATCTTAATATCAATAGGCTCTAATTGTAATTAAGTACGTTTGCTTAAACCTGTTCTCCCACATGACCTACTTACCTCTGCTCAGAATATGATCTTCCCTGTTACTTAGACTCAGAATTTCAAACCTTTAGTTATCTTTAACATTTCTTGTCCATTCACACCTTAAAAAATAATTTTCTCTGAATCCTCTCATTTCTGCTTCCAGAGCTTCTTCCTTCTGTTCTCAATATTCTTGTTCAGCTCCTTGGTTTTTTCAGCTAAATAGGTTAGGATAATTTCTTAAAGTGATATATTCATATCCATTCACCATATCCTTTAATTCATCTTGTTCATTACTTCCAATTGTTATAGTTCTGTCTTGTCCTTTTTCTTCTTTTCTTTTCCCTTTAATCTAAAGTTACTAAGAGTTTACACACTATGGTGAGTGCTAGGGAATACAGAGATTTACAAAACAGAGTTCACAGACTTCTTAAACATGTTACTTTCTTGTTCTAGAACCATCACCGGATTCCCATTTCCTATGCATTAAGGTTGAATTCTGAACCTTGTGATTCTAAAGTATGGTCTCACGTAGATGTTTTAATTTTCTCTTATATTCCCCCCTCTTGTAACCTAAACTTTATGGGTACTCTGTGCATATATTCCGTCTTTTACCTTTTTAAAATTTTCTTTCTGGAATGCTTTTCTTTCTTTCTCTGTTCCTGCCAGAATCCTCCTTATTTTCAAAGTCTGTTCCAAAAGCCACCTTTCCAGTAAAGCCTTTTCCCTCATTCTCCCCATGCCCTTTTCATTTATCCTCCCACCTTCCAACACTTTGTACTGAAGATGGCTTTTCTTTGGCTGCCATACTATATTGTATCCTGTATATAATTATCTAAGGGTTTCTCTTATGCTTCTGATTAGAATTTGAGTTTGTAAAGGGCAGTGCCTGAGTCGGTTATCTTTGAAATACCATGCACATGATGAATGCTGTTTATATAATCAAAATTTTTTTCCTTCCAGTTTTATGGAGATATAATTGACATACAGCACTGTATAAATTTAAGGTGTATAGCATAATGATTTGACCTTCATGCATCATGAAATGATTACCACAGTAAGTTTAGTGAACATCCACCATCTCATACAGATACAGAATAAAAGAAAAGAAAAAAACATATTTTTTCCTTGTGATGAGAACTCTTAGGATTCACTCTCTTAACAACTTTCATGTATAGCATACAGCAGTGTTCATTATGTTTATCATGTTGTCCGTTACATCCCTAGTGCTGGAGGTTTGTACCTTTTGACCCCCTTCATCCACTTCCCCTTCCCCCACCCCTGCCTCTGGTAACCACAGATCTGATCTCTTTTTTTCTATGAGTTTGTTTGTTTTTGAAGTGTAATTGACCTACAGTATTATGTTAGTTCCTGGTGCACAACATATTGATTCAGTATTTCTGTACATGACAGAATGATCACCACACTAAGTCTCGTTACCTCCTGTCACCATACAAAGATATTCCAGTATTATTGACCCTGTTCCCCACACTGCACATTTCATACCTGTGACTCATTGATTTTGTAACTAGAAGTTTGTACCTCTTCATCTCCCTCACCTGTTTGTTCTCTGTATCTATGACTATTTCTGTTTTGTTATGTTTGTGCATTTGTTTTGTTTTTTAAATTCCGTGTATAAGCAAAATCATATGGTATTTGTCTTTCTCTGTCTGACTTAACTTCACTTAGCATAATAATACCCTCTAGGTCCATCCATATTGTCGCAAATAGCAAGATTTCATCTTACATTATATCTGAGTAATATTCTGTTGGAAGGATAGATAGATAGATATAGATATCACCTCTTCTTTATACATTCATCTATCCATAGGCACGTAGCTTGCTTCCATAGCTTGGCTGTTGTTCACTGCTGCAGTGAACATAGGGTTGCATATATCTTTTCAAATTAAGTGTTTTTGTTTTCTTCAGATAAATACCCAGGAGTGGAATTGCTTGATCATATAATAGTTCTATTTCTAATTTTTTGAGAAACTGACCTACTGTTTTCCATAGTGGCTGCACCAGTTTGCATTCCCACTAACAGCACATGAGGGTTCTTTTTCTCTGCATCCTGGCCAACACTTTATTGTTATTTGTTGTCTTTCTGATGATAGCCATTCTGATAGGTGTGAGGTTGTATCTCACTGTGGTTTTGATTTGCATTTCCCCTACGATTAGTGATGTTGAGCATCTTTTCATGTGCCTGTTGGCCATCTGTATGTCTTCTTTGAAAAAATGTTTTTTCAGGTCCTCTGTCCATTTTTTATTTATTTTTTGATGTTGAATTGTATGAGTCCTTCGTATATTTTGGATATTAACCCCTTAT
>NW_020174699.1:0-42358 GCF_003031525.2 Neophocaena asiaeorientalis asiaeorientalis
CATGTGCTTATTTGCATCCGTACACCTCCTTGGCAGGATCTATTTTAAAATATTTTTACCCATATTCATAATTTAAAAAATTTTTTCTAATTACTGAGTTTTGAGAGTTCTATACGTGTTAGAGACACAAGTCTTTTCAGGTATATAATTTGTAACTATTTTCTTCCATCCTGTGGCTTTTCTTTTATTAATAATGTCTTCCAAAGATGAAACCCAATTTATCACTTTTTTTTCTTTTATGGATCTTGTTTGTGGTGTTATCGCTAGGAAATCTTTGCTTAACCCAAGGTCAAAAAGATTTTGTCCACGTTTTAGAGATTTATGTTTTGATCTACATTTAGTTAATTCTTCATGTGGTGTGAAGTAGGGATCAAAGGTCATACTTTTGCATACGGCTATCTATGCACAATATCCGTGTGCTATATGCTTCTGACACCATTTGTCAAGAAGACTATCCTTTCTCCTCGAAATTGGCTTTGCAACTCTGTTGAATAATCAATTGTCCTTATATGTGTGGATATGTTTCTGGGATCTACACTCTATTTAATTGACGTATTATATCTGACTCTTGGTTATAATATATTCTTTCACGATGTCTTTTCACTTGCTCATGTAAATAGTCTCCCAGTAATATAGCCTTAGCATTTTACTGGACATACCTAGGTATACCTGAAATGCATTTGATAAATCGATGGAACTTGCACTCAAACTAGGGTTACTTTCCAAAAACACTTAAAACTTTGAGGTGTAAAAACTATGTACTCTACAGCCTTCCTGCCTCAACCAAGTGTATGTTAACACATCCCCACAAGCTATTTTGCATGTGTATGGGGCTGTAGACTCTGGGGAGTATGAGAGTGGTATGTGCTGTCTATCCCAAAAGATCATCATAGGACGCAAAGGAAACATTAAGGAAATAGATAGAAATAGTCAAATGCCAAATGTTAAAATATTTCTCATGCGTTTTTAATATTTACATTGAGATAAATAAGCAAATTATTATAAAATAAAATACAAAAGTTTAGAGAATATTTCAAAATGCTCTTTTTTGCCAGATGCAACCAGATACCAGGAATAAATAGGGGAATTTTCTGGAACCAGCTTGTCTTTCCTTTTTTTATCACCATTGAGTGATGGGGTTGTATTTTAGTCAGTCTATTGTACATGTGGGTGTGAATAAGATGGGACTTCTCTCAGAAAGAGAAATGCGCAAAGAATATATGTTGTCAACTTGTCTAAAACATGTTTTCATGTTCTGACTCATTTTTCTTTGTATTGGCACTTCAAGGGATTTTGTTTTTTAATTTGACTATTAAGAAACCTTGATAACTTCAGTGATATCCCATGAAGATAATATAAACAACTGTAATGGAAAATGAGAAGATGATAATAGCAACCAGCACTGTGATATTTCTTGTCAGTGTTCTTTACTATTTAGAATAGTAACAAATCCCATATTAATATGACTTTTTGAACTTTGGCCTTAACTTTGGTGGAAGAAGTTCCTTTCACTTTGCGTATTATCTGTTTGCAATTAAAAACAATTAATGGGGGCTTCCCTGGTGGCGCTGTAGTTGAGAGTCCGCCTGCCGATGCAGGGGACACGGGTTCGTGCCCTGGTCCCGGAAGATCCCACATGCCACGGAGCAGCTGGGCCCGAGAGCCATGGCCGCTGAGCCTGCATGTCCAGAGCCTGTGCTCCGCAACGGTAGAGGCCACAACAGTGAGAGGCCCGCGTACCGAAAAAACAAAAAAACCAAAAAAAATTAATCACCATACTTTGATATGATCATCTTAGAATTGTATAGAGGGAGGATAGTTATGCAATTATTTATATATGTATGGGTTCAAGGAAGTTTAAAGGCTTGATATTTGAATCCTGTGGAATGTAGCCTCCTTTCCCAGAGGGAAATGAACATATACATGTACTAAATGTAGTTTAAAATAAAGCAACACCTGTTCATAGAGGCACCTTCTATTCCAGGCATGTTTAGGTATAGGGAAGGGGAACAAGAGCTATAAAACATAATTCTTGTCTATAAGGAGTTTACAGTTTAGGGGGGTTGAGGGCACTCAATGACTCAACGAGGATGAGCCTGATGCAGGTGGCTACAAGGTCACCCTTGGATAAAGTCTGCTTTAGGAAACGACCAGCCTCCTCTTACTCTGTTAAACTCTTTAATGCGGTGTCCAATAAATCTGAATATCAAGCTAAACACCACTTTAGAAATGTTTCCAAGGGGGCTAACAGCCAACAAATTAATATGATTCCTACACACTTAACACAACTCACCAGAGGTCTTGAATTCGGTGAGCATATTGAGTTCCTTTAAGAAAGATTACCATTTAAACTTCGAATGCTAAGTTCTAAGAGAATGAAGTAAGTAATAAGTGATATTCAGGTTCAGAGGTGGAAGAGAAAAGAGGTCTCACCTTGAGTACAACATTTTGTTGGATTCTCCAAAGTGGCAAACAATAAGTAGAACACTGACCAGCTAAGACTCTGAAGAAGTTGAGAATTAAGATGAAAGCCTAAGATGGAGGTCAAAATTTCCCCTAGATTAAGGATACACTTAGGCTGAAAGGGAAAGTATTGAAAAAGATGTAGAAAATGCTAAACATTTCACAATAAATTTATTAGAACTAATAAAACAACTTATCAAAGTTTGTTTGCAGAATATGAAATCAACATATAAGCATCACTTGCATTTCTGCACATTAACAATGAACAACCCGAAAAGGAAATTAGGAGAACAATTCCATTTACAATTGTATCAAAAAGAATAAAATACTTAGGAATAAGATTAAGCAAACACATGAAAGACTTGTACACTGAAAACTATAGCATTATTGAAAGAAATTAAGGAAAACATAAATAAATGGAAAGACATCCCACATTCATGAACTATTGTTAAAATGTCCATATTACACAAAGCTACCTACAGATTTAATGAATTGCCTATCAAAATCCCCTATTTTGGCAGAAATAGAAGAAACAACTTCAAAATTGATATGTAACCACAAAGTACCCTCAACAACCAAAGCAAACTTGAAGACCTCACACTTTCTTTTGAAATGAAGTTTTCTTGTTATTGTGGGTTAAAAATCCAAAGTCCTAAAAGTCCATAAATTATCCTCCTAAATTTACATTTTGGTTCATTTTCAGTGACAGGCCTTTCAGTGCCTGAGTGGCATTGAGGGCTGCTTCAATATCTGTAGCTTGGACTTCTGTCACTGACATGGTGTGGGTATCTCAGAGCCTTGGCTCTTTTACCAGTTGATCAAGTCCCACATGAACCATGCTCAGAAGGGCCCCACACTTGCTTGGTTTCATGCTCTGCTATTGCTATCTTGAAATTCTTAGTGATTTTATCTTTGAACTTACATTTATAAGTAAAGTTTATGGGACAATAAAATATACGCATGAGCAGAGGAGGCATGTGCAATATGTGTGTCTGCTACCAATGGTCACATCCAAGACTAAGTGAAGGTGTTAAGAGCTCCGGGAGGCCATGCTTTCCATTTGAATCTGAACTTACCTCTAATACAGAAAGAAAGCAGTTTGCTTTTTAAGAAACGAGAATGTCCAAGGAATCTTATCATATCCTTTCTTACTCGTGTTACTTCCCAATATTAGCCAAACACTTCTGCTGAAAAAGATGACATATATGAAAAAGAGAAGAGAGAACAACCCACAGAACCCATTTAGGGCTCACCCTAATCTAGTATGATGTCATCTTATCTCGATTCTATCTGAAAAAAGAATGTACGTGTGCACAGAATTCACAGGCTCCAGGTGAACATGAATTTGGGGAGGACACTATGCACCCCAGTGCAAATACTTTAAACAACACCTTTTCTTTGCAGTTTGAACAAGAGGCACTATATTTCCATTTTGCACTGGAGCCCACACATTATGTCACTTTTTACTGTTAGAGCCCATGTTGGAAAATGGGGCTTCATGAGACAGCAAAGTGAGTCTGTCAACTGAATTCTAGAATTATCCAGACTTACCCACTTTATTGCAGCAAGTTGTTTCCAGGCAAACCCATGTGAAAGGGGCATGTCCACAGTGGAGCAGAGAACTTTTGTCTCTCTATCACCAGACTCACTCCCAAGATGAAGGAAAGAAGAGCTTAGCAAAGCATGGCCAGTTATTCTTCCCAACTTTGCCAGTCAAGTAGGTCACCTCACCTAGCCAGTGTCAGTGAATATAAGAGCAGGGAGGTTAAAAGTTATACTACTCAAATTCCCTTCACATGCTGGTACCATTAGGAACGAGAAGGGAAATTGTCATGAATGCTTCCCTGTTTTTTTCAATCTCTTAACTCACTCAACTATGCCTTTAAGCCTGTAATTAATGGAATGTGGCTCTCTCTTCAGGAAAAAGAAAAGACTTTTATCAGGACAGTCCTGCTCACACTGTTATGGGGCTACTCATTTGAGTGGCCTCCGGGAACTGCTGGTGGATGCCTTAGAGTTTCATCCCAGAAGTCTCTGATATGGGTGAGAAATTGCTTTAATTTAAATTAAATCCAGGGCTACTCATATCCAATGATCAGAAACAACTTTTTGTTTTACCAGCCATCCACAGCACAGCTAACCATAGAAAGTTGATGAGGTTAAGTGACAAACTAAGATTAAATACATAAAAGCATCCAGTAATACAATTCAGAAATCATAGAAATGTTGCAAATCTGAAAGTACACCTGTATCAAATTCTTCACAGAGAAATTAAAAGGGCATACATTAAACGCTCTTATGAATTAAGGTCCCAAAGTATTAAAGCCCAATTGTGAAATCAAGTTTCCTTGTTACTGTGGGTTAAAAATCCAAAGTCTTAAATGTCCATAAACCATCCTCCCAAATGTACATTTGGTTCATTCTCAGTGACAGGGCTTTCATTGCCTGAATGGGACTGAGACCTCCTTCAGTATCTGTAGCTTGGACTTCTGTCACTGACACGGGTGTGGGTCTCTCAGGGCCTTGGCTGTTTTATCAGTTTATCAAGTCTCTCATGAACCATGCTTTTAAAGAGTCTAAAGAGTTACTAAGATACAATTTGATTTTACAGCACTATTCCCCAAATTTGAAAACAACCTCAAAAGCAAGCCAATCCCCCACTCCTAGAAGAGAGGAACTAGGCACATTTTTGTGCCCAGAATCCAGTACAGAACTTGACCAAAGAACAAAGCAGAAACTCAATGGCATTTGAGAGAAAGATAAAGTCTCTTTCGTTTTAGCCTCACTAGGATGTCCATTAGTCTATGCCATTTAACTGAAATTTCTGACCTGCGAACTTCGATCCAGGAGGAATCTTTGAAGCCTGACGTTGATTTGTCACTATGAATTTTCCATGTGCAGTGCACAGCCCTGAGCATCTGTCACACATGGACTCTTGAGTTATCCTTCCTCTCTGATGACCTTGTGGTTCACACTGCAGTACTGACCTGATTACGGGTTCTGTGAAGTGACACTACACCTCCAGTTGTGATGCGTAGATTTGACAGTCCTAGGCAGCCATGGCCAATTTCACTGCCTCCTGCTATGGAACTGCATAGACCAAAGGCGGCTGCCTTTAAGAGAACATTTCTTTCTCCAACATAATTGACAAAACCAGTGTCAGCTTGGGTCCACATGTAAAGGGAGTCACTTCAGCCTACGGTAGACCATATGTGTTAATGCCGACAAGTTCTACAAAACATGTTTTCCTTACAATTGAGTCTTTGTCTCAGTCAAGCCTGCTTGGGAAAAACTGTACCTGAAGAGTAAGGCAAGGTGGACGGCTGCCTGAGACTTTCCTGCCCTGTAAACTCCTGCACACTCTCAAGTCAAGTGCCAGGTAAAGGTCTCTGTATACTAAAGACCCTCCAGGTGCCTTATTCATTCTGCTCCAGGTATTGCTCAGTCACCTGCAACTCCCTAACGCCCCTTTTCTTTATGTCAGACCTTTACCTAAGTGGCTGGAAAGAAACAGCCACTCTCCCACACCATAAGCTGCAGCCATCAGCCAAAATCACAGTATCTTATGGCTGGTATAGTGGGTTGGATGGTGGCACCCAAAAGGATATATCCATGTCCTAATCCTTGACTGTTACCTCATTTGGAAAAAAAAAAAGTTTTGCAAATGTCATTATGGATCTTGAGATGGGATTTCCATCCTATATTATCTGGATGGGTCCTAAATAGAATGAGAATTGTCCTTATTATACAAGAAGGGCAGAGGGACATTTGAAACAGACAAAAGAGAAGATACAGACACAGAAAGGGGGTGATGTGAAGACAGAGACAAAAACTGAATGATGTGGCCTCAAGCCAAGGAAGATGGCAACAACCAGAAGTTGAAAGAGGCAAGGGATAGAATCTCCCCTAGAGCATCTGTAGGGAGAGCAGCCTTGCTGACACCTTGATATCACACTTCTGGCCTCTACAACTCTGAGATAGTAAATTTCTATTGTGTTAAGCCTCCAAGTTTATTAGTCTCCCAGCAAGCACGGGACACTTATACAACATGCATTAAACCTTTTCTAGGCTTCAGCAGTTTACTGTACAAACCTAAATATTTTCAAACAGTCAAAGGTCTCAACATCCCACCATACATTAAGAACCAAGGCACTAGACTACCTTCCTTGGCAGTAACTAAATATCTTCCAATGGACATTTTGCTCTCTAAATGTCTGCTCCTTTCTCTTTATTTCTCAGTGTTCCCAGGTAATGCACCAAGTGTTAGGGTCTTTTAATTACCTTCCAGGAAGTACAATGCCTTAATTCCATTTGGTTTGGAATAAATTAGGACATAAGATAAAAGCGGAAAGATGGAGGGCCGAATATTCCTGTTACTGTTGATAGCCCTGGGTTGAGAATCCAGTTCCAATAAGATGATCACATAACGGAACCCCAGAATTGGGCAGATTTACTAACTAGTAATACACAGAATGAGAGAAACAGAAGACACTCACTCACACTCTCAAGGGAGAGGACAGTATTAGTCAAGGCAAGCATGCTCACTTAATTCTTTTCAAGCTTTCTATATAAGTCACTTGATCACCCTGGGGCAGAGTCAGTAAAGAAGCACGGCTGAAATGACACTAAGAGCTCTCTTGACAGGACTGAAACATCAGGAGCAGGAAAGGAACATTTTCTCACTCTCCACCACCACCTCCCCCAGAAGTAAAAAATGATCATCCACATTGACAATGTAAAAGAAATCAGAAACAGACCCCTCCACATGCCTCAAAGGGAACATGCAGACCCGTATGCTTCAGGATTTTCTCATGAAAACCCCACACAATTTCTTTATTTTTCCAGCCACGTGTGGCATAGCCCTACCCTCATACCTGTTTTTCTTGGTTTAGTAATAAAGAAACATAGATGGAAATAAAGAAGAGCTATCAGGTAGAAAGATATAAAATAGTGGGAAAATATTATAAGTAGAGTCAAGTACCACCACCATTTACTAGAAGTGAACTTTCAGCACCAACATTAATACTTTTTCTTGTTATATCTGTAAAGTGATAATAAGTAATATATACATAAAATTTTTTAATTTATTCAAATCTCATTTTTATAACTAACTACTTCACAACAAGTAACATGCTAAGGCAACATCAATAGATGAAAAAAGGTAGTCCCTGGCCCCAAGGAATGTTGCCCAGGAGAACACAGAGATATGTAAAAAATACAATCACAATACAGTGTAGCGAGTGCAACAATCAGGCATGCAGAAGTACAAGGGTAGCAAAAAGGAGGGTGTGATCACAACACTAAAAAGAAGACTGCACAAAAGACATAATATGTAAATTGAGTTTTGCAAAATGAAGTGGGTTTCCCAGGTGCCCCATAGGGAGAAAGAAATACTTGGAGGAGGGAAAAGCATAAATGAAGACAGTGAATTGTTCATATAATCCAGAAGTGAAGTAGGTAATGGCAGGAGAAATGACTGGACACAGGCGTCATGAATACTTGCATGTCTGCATTTTAGCAAGTCCATTCTAAAGGAAACTTTGAGGATCAACTTGGGGCTCAGGGGCCACGGGGGTCAGAACTCGTCATTCCTGCAAGAAACACTGGAACCAGTTTCTACAACCCACCAGAAAAAAGACTTCAAGGGCAACGTAGTATCACAGGAAGGGCTTGTTTCTGTGTTCGTTTGTTTTTAGTTCATTAGGCCTCACTTAAAATTCTGACTCCACAATGCACTTGCTTTGGGATCTTGAACAACACTCATAACCTCTGCAAGTTTCAGTATAGTAAGTTTATGTGATTACGTTCATCTGTAATATCCCTGTGTTGCAATCTTAATTAATTAAGATTAATTCATCTTAATCTTAATCTCATATTCAGATCAAACACTAGTTCCTCTGTGACATTTCCTCTGAACTGATTCAAAAGCCTTCTCTACCGTCCTCATTTGGCTTCTCTTCTCTTCTGGAATCCCATAAGAACTTCTATGGCCTCTTTGGTTTTTTTTTGTTGTTGTTGTCTGTTTGTTTTTTAATTGAAGTATAGTTGATTTACAATGTCGTGTCACTTTCAGGTGTATAACACAGTGATTCCGTTTTCAGATTCTTTTCCCTTATAAGTTATTACAAAATATTGAGTATAGTTCCCTGTGCCATAGAGGAGATCCTTGTTGTATTACTTCTATGCCTTCTTTGAATGACAGTAGCACTTGTTGTCTGTATCATTTTTATGTCTGTTGTGGCTTTGTGACTAAAAACGAAAATTTTCTATTTGTTCATGTCCTGGCCCTTCCTTAAAAATGTGTTCATTTATCTATTTCATATTTATTGACTACATCTTAGACACCGTGTTAGCTGCTTGTTCTAGATGTTAGTAAAATATAGACCTTCCTGCTCAAAGGGTCACAGTATTTGTGGGAAAACAAATACTGTGAACAACCTATATCTCAAATAGCTTTGTACTTCCCAAGGAAAACACAACTCATAGGTACAATAAATGTATGTATTATATGTAAATGTATAAATAGTTAATGGCATTAAAAACTTGAGATAACTGCTTTTCTTTTCTGAGGAAATGATGATTATATTTCACCAGGAGCTCAATACCACTCTGAGAATGAGGGCTTAACCCCCGACCTGACTCACTGCATCGCTTTCTTCTATGAAAACAGACAGGTCTATACATACTCTCTAGAAAAAGGCTTATCTGGCATGAATTTCAGATAGCAAGAAGAAAAATTCAAGAGGTTCAGAGAAGCATCCAGAAGCTCAGATGATTGTCTGGCACTAATACAACTTGCTTGACAGGAAAATAGAGCTGTAAATCTCACAAAATTAGATGATCTTTTAAGAGTTTCAAAACCTCCTGCTATTAATTAGAAATCCTAGAAGAACCACTTCTTTTAAAGCATACTGATAATATGCTTTACAGCTTAATATTCAGAAGCCTATGTTTTGGCTAAGTGAGCTTCAGGAATGAAGGAAACTTGTGGTTCAGTTCCATCTACTCTGGAACCTCTGGTCAAAACATCTACTTCTGTGCTCAGCCATCTTATCATCTGTAAAATGGAGGCAACTCTAAGAAAACATAGTTACAGAGATGTTGCACAGTTTCCTGTGTCATTGTCTTCATTTGTTTCAGAAAACCAATAACATCTAAGCTACTATTGCAAAGAGTGCATTGTTACTTGGGGTCATCTAGTGCAGCTCTGTCAAAGTAAAGAAAAGGAAAGGGGCCTAGAATAACTATAGTTTTCCCAAGAGGACAGTATTATTTTATGGTAAATCTGAGTCAAGAACCCTGATCTCTTTGATGCCATTCCATTGTTCTTTCGTTGGGTTATGAACAACCCAGAGAAAGAAAGAGAAATAAAACTCCTATGTGCTGTGTCACCGGTACAGAACGTGGCAAGATTGGAATTGGAGAGCTACATATTAACAGATATTTGGGAAATTCTTCAAACTAATTAAGATATATACCAGGTACATGAAAAACAGTATGTTTTCTCAAGATGATTATGTGGAATGAACAGAACTGGTAACTGAAGGTGTCTGCGTGCTGCAGTTACAAACAGAATGGGTGAATGCTTGTTTTCTGGCACCTTTAAGACTCCACCCCAATATACACATTAAAATAAAATTAACATTTCAACTGGGTCATATTTAATTCTGCATGCACTTGTAGGCCAGCAAAATATTCCATATATCATTTAAGCTGTCACTCACTTTTGTTTTGTTTTGGTTTTTTTTTTTGCGGTACGCGGGCCTCTCACTGTTGTGGCCTCTCCCGTTGCGGAGCACAGGCTCCGGACGCGGAGGCTCAGCGGCCATGGTTCACGGGCCTAGCCGCTCCGCGGCATGTGAGATCTTTTCGGACCGGGACTCGAACCCGTGTCCCCTGCATCGGCAGGCGGACTCTCAACCACTGGGCCACCAGGGAAGCATGTCACTCACTTTTTAACTTGAGTTTTAATTTCTAAATATCTTTCCAAACACAAAACAGAGGAGGAAAAATGGTATATGGGAAGCTACAGAGATGAAATAAGCTTACTTCATTCGGCATAAAGATGAATACCCAAACAACTTCTTCATAGCTGAAAGTGTCCAAATCTACTATCTTCATTTTGTAGTCAAGGCTTCTGGAAAAATATGCCTACGGATTCCTAATTACCCAAATGCCCCATATCTGTTTCAGTAAGTATCATTATATATTATGGAAAATTTTCTCAGTGACAGAGAAAGACATCCTGGCAGAGCATCCCCCTGCCCATGACACAGAGGTGATGTTCTCAAGCTACGTTGAAGGCGTTGGAGCCCACTTTATCCATTACTAATATTAATGGAGGACAAAACTTCATTCTGTTTGTTTGCTCTGTGTTTGTTAAATCACTTCTTCCCTTCATTAAAATGGATGACACATAATTGAGTCTGTAGTGTGTGTATCACTGGAAGCTGAACACATTTTTGTTGGTTTTATTAACGTCATAGGTTTCTAGGGAGGGTCTACTAAATAACTACGTCTAGTTTCACAGTTACAAATAAATTAGGATGTAATTTTGAATAAAAGGAGCCCACTTTATCCATTACTAATATTAATGGAGGACAAAATTTCATATTGTTTCCTCTGTATTTGTTAAATCACTTCTTCCCTTCATTAAAATGGGTGACATATAATTGAGTCTGTAATGTGTGTATCATTGGAAACTGAACACATTTTTGTTGGTTTTATTAACGTCATAGGTTTCTAGGGAGGGTCTACTAAATAACTATGTCTAGTTTCACAGTTACAAATAAATTACGATGTAACTTTGAATAAATTAAGCTCATCATAAAGGAAGGATACTGATAGTTACTACTACCCCTTCCTTGAGGGGCTCTTGTAAAGCACTGAATAAAGTAACAGAGGTTTATATGCATGCATATATTTTCAATGATATATGTACACACTTAAAAAGAACTCTACAGAATGCATTATAAAAACCTTGATGCTGTGTGTCCCTAGTTCCCAGCTCTCTCATTAAAACTATTTAAATGAACAAAATGTTATCTATTAGGATAGCTATCAGAGTACTCCAAATACTACTGCTTGCAGTACCCTGTCCCAACAATTTGCCTTCTTCTTCCCATTAGTCCTTAATTCAGAAACCCGAGAGATTTGTTCACTAATTTATGAACATATTTCTTCATTCAGCCAAGAAAACTGATTGATCCCTTACAAAATTTCAGGCACCCTTCTTCAGTATGTTTTATAGGTATGTTCAGGAAACACAGCAGTGATTAACACAGATGAATATAGCCTCTCTCGAGCTGAGGGGAGAGACAAAAGTAAAGAAGCAAATATAAAATAATAAGTATAAATACATAAATAAAAATTGAATAAATGGGTAGAATAACTAGTATATCAGGTAAGTGCTGGAGAAAAACAGCAAGCAGGGAAGGGAGATGGAGATTGTTACCTGGTAGGAAGAGGCTGCGATCTGAAACTAAGTGATCACTGAGGGCTTTCTAGGGAAGATAAAATTTAAGAGGGAACCTAAGGCTGTGAGAGTGAGCAAGGTGCATATCTGGGAAGTGAATAGTACAAGCAGAGGGAACAGTCAGATGGGAAGTCAATGAGGCAAGAGTGGGTTTGGAGTATCCAAGGAGCAGAAAGGATGTAAGTGTGTGGAAAACAGAGGGAGCAAAGTGGAGAGAGAAGGAAACAGTCAAGAGGCCCGGATTTCTAGGGCTGTGGAGGCACTTTGAGGACTTTGCTTTTCCTGTGAAGAAGCCATTGAAGAGACTAGAGTGACATAATCTGACTTATGTTTTAACAGGATCTCTCTAGATGCCATGACGATTAGAGACTGCAGGAGAATAAGGACAAGCCCCAGAAGAACAATAATTGATTCAAAGAAGTGATTTATTCAAACATGCACCTCCTCCTCAGTGAGGACGCAGAGCAGGGATTGGCAAATACTGGTCACAAATCAAATCAGGTGCTAAGCCTGGAACTGTGTGACTGTGAGCTAATAATGGTTCTCACGTTCAGAAAGTTTGTTGAAGAAGAAAGAGGAGGAGAAGTTACAGAAATTGAATATGGCCCACAGAGCCTAAGATATTTAAAATCCAGAAAATGCTTTCCAACACCTGATGGAAGGCATCCAGCTGGTAGGAGGTCCTCAGCAAAATTTGGAAGAGGAATACATGAGTCAGTTAGTTCCTGAAAACACTGTAAAGTGATAGGTGTCAAGAAACATTTATGCCTTCACCCTTAACCTTCACAAATGATGCCATTTCCATTGAGCTATTGAAAAATATAATCTGGCTTTCAAAACAATAAACCAGAAGGCATTTTCTCACATAAGCAAGGTCATAAACAACTGTCAGCTAAAGTTGAAATAGCAACAAATCAAATAATAACAAAAACATTTTTATAGATTTTTAAACCTTACAAAGCATTTTCATGTTCATTATCTAATTTAATCCACAAATCGATGCCATGAGATAGTTATTATTTTCCCATTAGAAATGAGCACATATTAAATGCTTAGTGATTGCTCAAGAAAAGCTGAAATCTTGAGTGTTACCTCTATTAATGCCAAGGTTGGGTGTTTTCCCATGGGAATATTGAATGCTAAAATCACCAGGGATTTTCAGCTCAAGATGGCAGACTAGGAAATATATTTACTTTCTGGTCCTCCTGAAACGATATTTAAATAAAACTGTAGAAATACCAAAAGTTATCAACCAATAAAAGCCAAGATATTGTGGAAGTCATCAACCACAGAAAGATTTCAACACATTTCGAGAAGGCAAACAATGAAATGGAGGGGACATGAATAAAATAATGAAGAAAAGATTATCCTAAGTAGGGTCTCACAAAGCCAGTCAGCTTTTGCTGAGCTCTGGTTATAGTAAAGGGCAGAGGAAAGAAGAGGGGCTGAAAACAAGGAGACAAAATTCATTTTAGGAAAAACAGTTCATTTAATGAGCTCCAGAGAACAGTCAACCTGCTGCCATACTTACTCATGTATTACAGTGGATTGTTGGTAAGCAAGACAAGAAAACAAGGAAGAAACAAAAGAAACAAAAATCAAGACATTGTTTCTTACTGAACTCTTCTCAAATTAGATCAAGAACTTATGGTTCAATGCCATAGCTGTGAATCATTTCTGCTCCTGGAGAGGTTAGAAAGGGCTTATAATATTTACCCTTTTTTTTCAGACAGAATTTAGGTTTGAGCAAAAGCTTTTTTGTTCTCCAACTTCAAAGTTTATTGGGGATGGAAGTCCAAATTTGCTTTGACATACCATAAACAGAATCTCATGAGCAGAGGGTCAAACTACTTTTGGAATATATGAATTATGCCCAGTGTTATTTTAAATAGATTTTAAACAAAAGTATATAAATTTTTACAGATCTATATGATTCTGGGTTCTGAAACTTCTACATGTTACATGCCTGATATATAATACAAAATGTCAGTCCCAGGAGAGAGAAAACACTCCAATGAAGCAAGCCAAAGAAACAAGATTCGAACAAGGTAAAGTGATGTGTAGACCAAGACCAGGATTTTTCAATTCTTTCCTGTCATGATGTAGCTTCCAGCTCCTGAATAACAACACATGTTTCCCTTGTCTTAGACACACAAAAGTATGTCTCCTCTCTGGGGCATAAGAAGCTCTAGAGTTACATATGTGTAGTAAAGAGTGGACCCAGCCGGCATACTCACAATGACCAAATTGTGTTGATCAAACTTTATTTTAAACCAATACATCACTCCATGGTGAAGTTGCAATAAATGATACACTTGCTTTCTAGACATAAATGAGATGCCATACTGGGTATACTCCAGGAAGGCCACAGAAACCGGCTTCTCATCCATACACAATAATTCATTGATGAATTCCTTTCAGGATAGCCCATGATTTATCTAGAATATAAGCTTTACATACCTGGATCCTTCAAACTAGACCAAAGGGAAAATACTAGGCTGCAAGCCTCAATTAGAAATGTGGGGCGGTGCTATGCTGACAACTGGTGGTCCCTGACCTATCTTCTGAGATTAAAACCCAGTGTGGTGGATGACCAATTCACGCGTTGAACAAAAGAACACCTCCTGCAGGGCAGTGTGTTCATTACAGGTATGTCACATAGGGCTAAGTATCATAAGGACTTCAAGAAAAAAAGAAAAAGTATTACATGAAGCATATATGATAAGGAGGCACCAGAGTCCAGAGCATGAGCTCTGGAATCACACAGGCTTGCTTCGAATCCCAGCTAAGCCACTACCATCTGTATACCCTGAAGAACAGTTGAAGGTTTAAATGTTGTTTTACCAAATTTTGAAAAATAAGTGAAGAAAGAACCTATCTGCCAGGAAGGGACATCATGGGGTGTAGCATCCAGTCGGGTCAGGGCTCTGCATCCCCTGCTCAAAAATCTTCACTGCCTGGCTCATGGTGATATCAGCAGCTCAGCAGCCCTGGAGAAGGTGCTCCTGTCTCCATGGCTCGCAGACAAGCTGGGGAGGTCCACGGAGGAGGCGGGCCACAGCCTGGTAAGCTCTGGGTGCCTCCTGCACTCACCTTGAGCAGGCTCTGGTATCTGGGCCCCGTTGCGGGGAAGGGCTGGCCGACACATACCCAGAGCTGAGGGGCCAGCAGAGCCGGTGCCCAGACAGGGTGAGCTCTGGAGAAGAAGGCTTCCACAGTCCCCAGCAGTCTCCGCATGGTGGCCCATCCGGTGTCAAACCCCTGCCACCCACAGCAAGAAGTCCCAGCTGCTAGAAAGGCCAGAAGGGCTCGGGCTCTTTGTCCTTGGGCTGGGTTTCTCCAGGGGCTGGGCTTGCGTGGGGTCCCCAGCCCACCCCCTGACCTGCCAGCCCTTGCTCTGTGACACGTACAATGGAATGTCAAGACCCAGGCTGAGCTGTCCAGTGTCCAGTGCGTGCTAGACCTCGAGAACAGTGAGAAGCTAGGGAGAAGTTCTCCCACTTTCACTCTCTTTTCTCGGCTCAGGCAGGCAGCACATCTCACCCCGAGGCTATGGACACCACACCTCCTTCCCAGGCTACCTTTTTCCATTCTGCCATTCTTTTCCCTTTCCATTCTGCCCCTCTTTTCCCCAGCCCCCCTTTTACGGCTTATGCCGGTATCAGTGTTTCAGCAGGCAGCAGCTCTGACACCAAAGATATGGACACCACACCTCCTTCCCAGGCTGTCATTTTCCAGTCTGTCCCATCTCCAAGTAGAACCACTACCCATTTCACACGGCTGTCCCTAGTTCTGGGAACACACCTCTCACTGGTAGCAATGCCTCAGCCTATGCCTCGACTCATTTACCTGCAATGCTGGCCAACAGATAGACCAACACTTCAAAGTTATGACAGAAAGTTGAGTAAGTTATACGCTTGGAATTGCATTTATTAGTATTAACAAGCACAATTGTAGTGCTTAGACTATAACAAGTAATATTCTAAGTGCTTAGCAAATATTGAGTCACTTAATCCTCAAAATGGAAACATGATAGGTAGGCAATATTCACCTTTTTTGGGGGAAACTGAGGCCCAGAGGGGTTGAATAGCTTGTCTAATGCCACACAGTAAGTAGGGCGCAGAAACCCAGCATGAGAACCAGACCGTCTAGAAGTTCATCACTTTGCTGTGTCACCTTATTAGATGTTGTGGTTAGAGAAGGGACTAAACTGACTAGATTCTGAACTAGAGAGGGGAGAAATGAGAAAATGACTGATCTTAGAAACTAGAGAGGATTTCAGCTCAGAAATTTCTGGTGATGAGACCCAGAAGAACAAGAACTTGGTTGGAATATTAATTTGGGGTAGTTGGATGAAGATTAATTGAAAAAAAAGTAGAAAGGAAAAGAAGAAGGTGCCTTAAGTGAGACATAACCTCTTCCCTCTAAGTACTAGTTGTGGGCGTCCTGTAGGAAAGGATGAAGCACTCTCTACAGGTTTGTCACCAGGATGAACAAGGAGAAAAATGGCAACCATTGTATTGGTTTTGATGATCCCTCAAAATCAAGGCTTCAGTTTCCAAGAACTACCTACGGTAGCATACCTACCATGTGTCAGACATGCCACCAAGTGTGTTTCCAGTCACACATTTTAATTGGAGAAATAGTTCCTATGAGGTACGCATTAGTTCCCTATGGCTGCTGTAAATATACTACAAATGTGCTTGCTTCAAACAAAACACACTTATTCTCTTATGGTTCTGGAAGACAGAGTTCCAAAACCAGTTTCCCTAGGCTGGAACCAGGAGTTGACAAGGCCATCCATCCTCCTTCTAGAGGCTCTAAGGGAAAATCTGTTTCCTTGCCAGCATTCCTTGACTTCTGGCAACATCAATCCAACCCCAACTTCATCATCACATTCTCTTTGGAGTAAAAACTCCCTCTGCCTCTCTCTTATGAGAACACCAGTGGTTACAACTGGGTCCATCTAGGTAGTCCAGAAGAATCTCCTCATCTCAAAATCCTTACTTTCATCCCATTGGCAAAGTCCCTTCTGCCATTTAAGGTGATATTCACAGGTTCTGGTGATTAGAAGGTGGACATTTGGGAGCAACGGTATTATTCAGTCTACTACAAGGTAAATACTATTATCTTTCTCAGATGTAGGAAATGAAGTTTAGGGAAGTAATTTGTCTCAGGTCTAGAATTTCCAGAGTAGAGATTTAAATTCTGTCACTGAGACTTTAGGACACACTCTAAACAACTTTAACCTGTGGCCTTAATAACTGCATAATCCTTGGTTAAGAGTCACACTTAGGTATCAAGACCCAATTGAATATAACACAAGTACTGTCTCCTCTTTCACTATGTTTGCCTGATGTATTTATGAATCTTGCCCAGAGCAGAAGAGTTCAGAAAATTGTAATGCACGTTTACTAAGAGAAAGCATTTACTGTTTGGTGTGCATGGAGTAAAGGAAGGCTATTTAAAATAAAATAAAATAAAATAAAATAAAATAAAATACGCCACCAAATAGTCAAGTGTCACAACAGAGATAACCCAGTGGGAGTCTTGAGGAGACTAAAATGATCTCCAATAGTGCAGATGAGAAAAGTTTCACTAAAGGCAGGTGTAGTTCAGCCAAGCCTTACAGCACAGAAGTAGGAATTTGGATATGTATGAATGGGGAAAAAGATATGGGAAACAGTTTAATGCAGAATGGATGAGAAATATGCATTAGACCTTTCTAAATCAACTTGCTTATTAACCCAGTAAATCAGATTTAGTCAGTCAAACTAGCTTTAGCTGATTACTTATCTAGGGGATAGCTGTTCAGAGTAATTTTTCTCATAGAACAGTAAATAAAATTGTTGAACTATAGCTTTAGGCTTGCTAAGTGAAATAGATTGCTCTAGCTGATGTTCAAGTGACTGACTTGGTACTATTCACGAAATTGGGTGTTAACACCTGCTTAAGACAACATAGAGAATTGATCTTAAATAATACTTGAAGTAGTTACTATGTAAAGTATCTGTTCAGTAGCTCATGGTAAATGGATGTTTATAATCCCCATTGGACAAACAACTGATTTTTTGCAAATGGTAACTGGTCTCCTAATAAAAATAAGCACGAAGGTAACACACACTGGGTGTCTCCCATGTGCCTGTGAATGCATCTATATCTCACTGAATCCTGTAACAGCCCCCAAGAGAGGGACTCTGAGTGTCCCCATGCTGCTGGTGGAGAAACAGGCACAGGAAGGTTCAATAGTCTACCTACCTAACATCACACAGAGGGTGGGAGAGCCCATTTTAAAACCACCTGCCTCCAATTACAGGTGCCAGGCGCCAGATTCAGCCTACAGGCCTCTTCTGCTCGTATGGAGGTGAAACCATGTGTAAGAATTAGTCAAATCCTGTCTTCACTCATCAAGGTAGCTTGAACACTTGCACGACCTCCAAGTAGCATGTAGCATAAGCAATAATATGTTGGCCCCAGGCATTGTCCAGGAACTTGGAATCAGCTGTGTTTAGTTAGGCTGAGCTGGTTAAGACTGCAGAGGACCACTGATCTTCCACCTGGGCAAGTGTCTTTTGACCTCCTGCCATCAGAGGGCCGAAAACTCCAGCCTGAGAATGTGCTGAGCCCTGTAGCCTAGTTACGCCAGCTCAGAACAATGATGAGCACACCTTTTTCCAATCACCTTTCCTCGTGCTCCCCATGCCTCATACTGCCCTGCTTCTTTATCCTTTATCCCACAGATACCCCAAGCCCCTTGCCTTTGGGGAGGTGGATTTGAGACCTATTCTCACGTCATGTCCTCGCTTGGCTGCCCTGTGAATAAACCTCCTCTTTGCTGCAAACCTCAGCATGTCAGTGTTTTGGCTTGCTGCGCCTCAGACAAAATGGTTGGGATCAGTTGTACAGGTCCCTTGCCTGTGAGGGAAGCTGGTTCCTAGTAGTCACGTTGCGGATATTTTCTCCACCTGGGGCGGGGTGGGGGGTCGGGGCAGACGTCCTGCTCTTCCGGAAAGGGAAAAACACAGGTGCTGGACCCTTGGCCTCAGCGTCACCGTCACCTAGGAGCTTGTTAGAAGCACAGAATCCAGGCCCCACCCAGAACTACTGAATACCAGCCTGCATTTAACAAGACCCACAAGAGAGGCATACCCATATTAAAGTTGGAGAGGCACCAAGCTGTCATCGTCTTCTCCGCAGCTAATGAAAATGAAGCAAAGATTCATCCCGAGCCTACTCTGCCTCAGTCACCTGGATATCACATGAGCTCATTTAATCCTCCCCAAAACCTGCAAATGAGACTGAGGGTCAGAGTGGTCAAGCGCCCAAGGGTCCATAAAAGAACATGACCAAGGCTCACTGGAGCCCTGACCTCCAAGAAGAAGGCCCCTGAGCACAGCATGGCACCACAGCAGCCCAAACCGTGGGCCTGGAGTGTAGGCGAGGGTCCCCACGCAGAGTTTATACCATTCGACAGATGCCCACAGCAGACCACAAGGGAATATGAGAAGTAAATTCTGATTGTAGAATCTCTGAATTTTGAGATTTAAAGGAAAAAATCTGTTTTCCGTGGCTGGTTAAAACAGTTCTACCAAGGAGTAAAGAGAGGGCATCTCAAGGCCCTTCTGGACTTAGAATTTAATGCCTACTTATTGGAAACGCTCCGTGCATTTGCTCAGTCCTACGTCAAGATGAAGTTGTCTGTGCCCTAGAAGCTTAGGTTCTAAAAAGCCCACAGAATTGGGTGAGACCCAAAAACTTCCAGAACAATGCAACGGCCTTAATCAGACTGTCTTTACTTTGCTTTGCTTATAAGTCACTGACTTTAAACTGAATATGGTGTCATGTCTTTATTTTTCTTGAAGTTTTTTTTTAAAAAAGATCATATAAAGATTTTCTTCCATGGTAAGACTTTTATATTGAATTTTGCTTAAAATGGATTGTGGTACATTTACCCTCCATCAGATGATTGCTTATAACTCAGATTGCTTATAACTCACCTTGCTTTACTAAGAATACTGCTAGGGGCTTCTATGCACGTAGTAATAAAAATGCATTTTCAGGATCATTCAAACCAATGAGAATCCAACTTTACAGAGCAGAGGATAATGAAAATTCTCTCAACCAGCATCTTTTACTATTTTTAATCTGTTAACAGACCCTAAGTGTCTCAGATGAAAGGTACTGTAGCGGGAATTGCCATTGTTAACAGCATTCCATACAGGCAACTCTTGATTGTTCCAATTTCTCAAAAATTTGGACACTTTGACTGTCTCTATAACCTCTGTAGGGTGTGTGAAAGAAAAAAAAGAGGCCTGTACAATTTATTTCTCAAAATATACACAGAAATAGTTTGCACATACAAACAGGGAAACCTTATAAATAATATATGGGGAGAAATGTAATGTCGATAACAGAACCACTCATTTTGAAAGACAACACTGTCACCAAGTGTCCCCTCACCAAAACTGACTGGGAATTTTTAGGGGCGCCAAACCAGAGGTGGAGATTTATAGGAACCTGGGATGTTTGAAAAATGGTTTTGGACGACCTCCTCGAGGAAGGCACCAAGCGCCATCCCAAATTGCAAAAATAGCTCCAGGTTGACTCCTTGTGTCCTCACTCTTTGCAATTTGACATTCCAACTTCTCCCATCAAGAGGCAGAGTTGATTTCCCCACCCTTGAAGTTAGGTGACTTGCCATGGCCAATAGAAGGCAGAAGAAACAATGGTGTGCCAGTTCAGAGCTAGGTCCCACGATGCTTCTACTCTCCCTCTCGGAGCCCTGCTACCCCCATGAGCACAAGCTTCAGTTACTAGCTGGGGCATAGGAGGTATGTAGCCCAGTCAGGCCCCCAACCCAGCTACAGCCAGCCCCCAGCTCACAGCCAGCCCCCCACAGGTGTAGCAGCAATTCCAGCCATGATAAGCAGGGTTGTGATGAAGAATTAAGAGCATAAGCGTATTCTATAATTTATAAACCACTCTGTCAACCTACGACATTATTTTTCAAAAGCATTTTTGTTATTTTGAATCCCTGTGTGGACATATTGAAAACAGCACTCCAATGATTGTTGGAGAGCAAAGGATGCAACCTGAAGTTCAGAGTAAAATATATTAGTTTATCCAGATTCACGTATTTGTATAAATTACTAGAAAATCATCTGAAGAAAGACAGACATGAATAAAGAAATCAGTCCAAAGAACACGGGTGAAGAAATATGTCAATTTAACACCAACTAGTACATCAAAGATGTAATGGAAAGTATATGTTCGGTTCTCTGTATAATGTTGTATAATTTTCATCACAAAAGCATTATTTGATTTGTACATACTTGGAAGAAAACAAAGCATTAAGATTATCTGCTGGTGTGAAGACTGACCCCTATACACAGAGGGCAATGAGAGACTGAAGAAAGAGGCAGCCCGCTCCAGACTAGTCAGTAGCAATTTTACCAAGCAAGGGAACCTGCTTACAAGGCTTGCCTTTGTCAGCTGAAAGACAAATAGATCTCAGCACCCACCCGCCAAGATCTTGAGTTTACACAGAGACCTTAACAGGTATATACTCACGTACACTGTCCACACGGTTTCAAGAATACATTACTCTGTCAAGGTTGAGTTCTTGAAAATGGTTCCCACTGTTGGAACGGTGGGTAGAATGTATATTCCAAGGTCAGGGGAAGGGGTGAGGAGTCTCTGATTGCCCGGGTCCAGCTCTCGGGTCAACTGGTGGTTATGCCCTCTCAATGGCCTCCTCTGACATTTCAGCAAGGAAGGATGCCAGAAAAGAGAGCCTAGGGCAGAAACCACTCAACTTGTTATCACGAATGCCAGGGGAACCCAAGCAAGTGGATATACAAGCCTACGTAGGGCTTGGAAGTTTGAAGTATTTGGGGACTGCACCTGGGCTGGTACTGACCCCCCTCCCCAAAGGGACAAGGAGAGCAGAAAGATGGATGCAGTCAAGAGAGAGAACAAAGAAAGGTAAGGCTGGATATGGAGCAACGTGTGGATCTAGGACATTTGTCTCAGAACTGCCGGGGCTCTGCAGACCAGCTGCATCCCCATTCTCCTTGACCCTCATTGGTATAATTAACTCAGGGTGGGCTCATCCCGGCTGCCAAGTCACTTCCACCTGTCCATGGAGTTGACAGTTACTTGCTCACAGTGAACCAACCTCCCTGGACCTAACAGCTACTGCAGGAGGCAGTAGTGGAGAACAAGGTGACGACAACGACCAGAGGTGAAGGAGGAACAGACGCTAGGTGGACCGACTGGGTGGATTGATGGTGTGAGGTTAAGTCTGCAGAGCTAAAGGGGCCAGATGTAGAAAAGGGAAGGGGAATCATGAGGATATGTTCAAGCCCCATCGTATGGATATTTCATCCATATGTTGTATGCAAATTCCATTAAATTTGCTTTGAATGAAAAAGAGAGAAAAAAATTATGCTTTAAACCATGTCAGTGATTTTATTTGCCATCTCATTTGATGAGCTCATAGCCCAGGGTCAGAGGGAAATGGGAGCTCTGAGTCTGCCATCTCTCAGGAAGTCTCAGGCCTCAGAGGCCCCTCATAGCCAAACTACCTCCCCTTTTGCACTTTTCAAGCAACGTTATTCCTAAGTGCGAGTCACCCTCTTCATCGGGTTCTTCAGGAAACAGCAATCTCTTCCAGTAAGAGGAAAAATGGGCTACTTTGGTTTTTTGAGGCACAATATGTAGTTCTTCAAAATGGTACCTGCCTTGGGGGTTTTTCAAGAAAATTAACCAGCGGTGGTGATTTGTTTGTCTTCACATAACATATGAGCAAGATGTGCTGAGAAATAAGAAAAGGATGAAAGAATAAAGGGCAGCTGATCCAAGGAGGCAAGGGACAACTTCCACAGCCTACGTGGAAAGCTAGAGAAAGGGAACATCCAGCTGGTGGGAGCTGAAGACAGGGGCCAGTCCTCCTTGGGCTCAGGATGCCATCCTCTCTTCCTACATCTTCACGCTCTCCTCTGTTGGCCCCTCCCAGCCAGATTAAAGAGCCACAAGGAAATGCCCTCCTCCATTCTATTCTCCTGTCCTTCTATCTACCCCTCCCTTATTTTACTTTGCCATGAAGTTCTTGACTTGCCCCCCATTGCTCCCTTCTCTTCTACACTGCGATCTGGTTTCTGCCCCACTGCTCTCATGAAACTGATCTCCTTGAAGCCCCTGATGATTTCTCTGTTGACAAGTCCAGGGAACTACTTCTCAATCCTTATCTATGTGACCGCCAAGCCAAGCTAGATCTTAAACAACGTCTCTGTCTTGAAAATCTCTTCCCTTGGCCGCTGCACCACCCAACCCTCCTGACAGGTTTCTGTCTCTCGGCACCTTACCAGTGTCTTGCTGAGCTGATCTTCCTTGGGGTATTTATCGGGGCTCTGTATCAGGCTCTCTGCTCTTCAATGGCTATGCCATCTCCCTGAAGGACCTCATCCTCTCGCCTAGTTTCAATTACCAGAAAAGTCTGTCTCCATCTAAGACCACTCTCTGCACCTTTCAATCAAAATATGACTTCCTGTAAAACGTCTCCATTTAAATGTCTCATAAGGCATCTCAAAACCAACACGTCCATATTGCTGAATGTCCCCTCAGAAAAACACCCCGTGACAGGTTGTTCAATACGACAAATTTCATATGGTGATGAAAAAGCTAAAAGGCCAAATGGGATGGTGAGACATCACAGGAACTCACAGCAGAGGAAACCACACCCACCCCACTGCTGGGCTGGGGGGCAAAGAAGGAAGTGGTATTGCCACAGCTGCCAGGCAGGAGCTGGAAGCACAGAGGGAGTGGCTTCGTGGTGGGGCAGCCACTCAGAGCAAAGCGGCCACCAGCCCTGCTGCAGCTGCCCGAACAGAGAGCGGAGGGCGAGGGAAAAATACGTTGGCTTCTCCCATCCCTCTGCCCTCCAACTTCTGGCCAATGTTTTCCATTGGCTGAACGTACCTCGAAGAGTTGGCGAGGAGATCTGGGCGATGGGGTTTGCAGGATCATCCCTGTGACACGAAGCAGAGCAGTGGAAAGGCAGGGAGCCGGTCTGAGGCAAACAGGCAAATTGCAGAGCAGTATCCACTTCTCCCTGCCTCTCCTGTCCCACTGAGTGGAACCATCTTCATGCGCGACCTTTCTCTTCCCTCATCTCCCACATCTACCCATCCATCCTCTAAGTAGCTCATCCATTCCTCTCTCTTCCTCACAGTCACCGCCATCACTCACTATCGTTACTGCAGCAAGCACCGCTCTGCCTTCTCCTGTCTCCAGACTCCCTCTTCTAATCAGTCACTACACTCCAGCCAGAAGGATTTTTCTCAAATGCGTATCTTACGTCACTGCCGCTTCAAGTCCTACAATGGCTGGCCCGTTGTGCTTAGGATCCAGTCCACATTCCATGGCAGGACTTCATCGCGTCTCCAGTCTCCCCTCCCCTGACATACTCCTCCACCCTCCACATTCCCACACCCTGAACCTCAGGCCCCTCGATTTCCTGGGGCACCTCTCAAGTCAGGGCCTTCACACGTGCTATTCTCTGTCTTCACATAGCCCTCCCCTATCCTGCACCTCTTCTGACTTAACCCCTCTCCTTTTGGCCTCAGTGGCAGAGCTTCTAGGAAGACTTCCCTTGTCCACCTCACCTGTGTTCCCTTGCACCCCACACTTTTCCCGGTGGTAGGGTTATCAGATTTAAGAAATAAACCATGCAAATTTAACTGGGTGTCCTGTATTTTATCTGCAACCCTACCTGATAGGCACTTGTCCCAGAGTATGACAATTGCATGTGGACATTTTAATTTCCCTACTAGCCTCCAAATCGCTTAAGGATAATGATCTTGTCAATACGATTCCCCGTTTTGCTAACTAGCTAGGTAAGGTTGGATGAATGGATCAGTGACTTGCGGATAGGAGCTTTACTTGAAATCGTATAGAACTAGACTTCAGCCCTAAACAGGAGAGATGCTTAAGAGACTAAAGGGAGGCTAATGACAATTACTCACCCAAGTGGAGGCTCCTAGGTTAGTTCTGGGCCAGCCTCTCAGGGTGTAAGAGAAGAACTTGGAGGTGGAAACTGTACACTAAAGGGAAATGACCAGAAGGTATGACTGGAAATGATTATTTAAAGCTTTCAGCCTGCACAAAGCTAACAGACTAACTTCAGCTGGTTTGGAGATTGCTCTGGCTCAGTTATGCATCCTTCACACATCCTTTCCAGGAGCTGGAAAGTTTATGCTCCTGCTGCTGGGGTTAAAACAGTGGAAAAGGCCAGAAGGGTGATGCCAAGGATCATCGTACACTTTTTACCTTACGATGGTTTCCTAATAGAAAGCTTAAATCTTGCTACTTTCAGACCCGGTACCCAAGGACAAGTACGCAACAAATATGAGAAAAGTGAGAAAGGTGGAAGAAAGGCAAATTAGAGCACACCATCTAAAGAGGCAGCCTCTCCGGGCTGCAGACAAACCTCCATGCTGAAATGCAGGCCCAAATTTTCTCCCCCTTCAAGAAAAGACGGGAAACAAGATGTTAAGGCTTCAACTCATGATTTTTTTTTAACGTGCCCATTAAGTCAATAAGTATTAAATGGTTCAAAAAGAACACAACTATAAGTTTATTACTCCATGTGGGCTTCCAACACTGTACCGTGGAATCGACATGTGTCTCCAGGCTGAGATTCCCCTCAACTTGCAAACCTCAGGCAGATGCTGATTCAAATCCCAGAAGGCTCTAGTTGAATACCAACGTCTGACATGCTCTGCGGAATCTAGGGAACCATTTGCTAATTTGCTCTGGGGCAAAATCTTCTATCAATATCAATCAGGCATGAGTGTAGATCATTTCCCCATGCTATCAATATAGTCATCTATATGTCTTGTCAACATTTATTGAATATTTCATAGGTAACGTTTGGTGGTCAGTAAACAGTGGAGAGAGGCCCAGAAAAAAAGGGGGTATGCTCAGGCTTGAAATCCAGCAGGTACACGCCTCTGCTGCCATACCAGTTATTTATATACTTCTCTACTACTTCCATCCTAGTTGGTTAACAGTCTCTGCCCCAGCCCTAGCCCCGTGGGCCTCAGACGCCAGCCGTGGGCCACTCATCTGTGGCCATCTACGGCAAGGTGGTGCTTTCCTGTAGTCATCCTCCTTTGGCCACTTGTAATTTTGCCCTCTTTAGGGTACCATACTGGTTGCTCAATATTTTGAGCATCACACACCAAGTCTCCTAAGAGAAAGTAAAGTGATAAATGTTCCCCCAAATGCTCACGTGGCTTTTGTCTCTCCCTAACCTCTTTTCTTGGTTAACTCCTGCTCAACCATTCAGATCTCAACTCAAATGTCACTTCCCATTTCGCCACCTGGACTGTGTCTCCCTGACATTTACTCTCACAGCTCTGTTCTTTCACTTCATATCTTGTATCCATTTGCTTATTTGTTTGTCTGCCTCCCTGATGAAGCTATAAGCTCCATAAGGGCAACAAAAATCAGAACTGATTTGGCAAACTGCACAGGCTTCTATATGGTTTACGTGGGATTGGCCACCTACCCAGCTCCAAGGATGGGTCCTGTTGTATTCCAGCCAGTTAGCATGTCCCTTCCTCCAGGTCCTACTCATTGGCACAGGAACGAGAACCTGACCTAAGGTATATCAAGCAGAGTGAGGCTGGACACTCTGGCGAAGAAAGCAGAGCTAAAGACCTGTTCTGAAGAGGCAATGTCCCCAATGTGGTTATCATGAAGCATGACACGTAGGGGGACAGAGACGTAGGGTCCCAGAAAGGTGGCTCCAAAGAATGCACAACATGGACCTCTGGAGTAAACCAGATCTGGGCTGGCCTTTGTCTTTGGACTGTTCAGTTACATCAAGCAATAATTTTTTTTTTTTTTTTTTGCTTTACCCAGTTGGGACCAAGGTTTCTATGTATTGTGACCAACAAAATCCTAACTGATATATCTTGCCCCTGAAAACACAAGAACCTTGCTCATGGAAGACACCATATCTTGAACAATATGCCATTGGGAGAACTGGAGATGGCTTAATGGGGGAGGCGACTGGGTAACATCAGCCGGAGCCTTAATTTGAACATAGTTCTTTAGAAAATATGTTAGACTGCCCTCGATTTAAATTCATCAGAAATTCAGGAGTATTTTCCCCAGTGTGTTTTACAGCAGAATTGTTCCTACCTGAGGTTATTAACCTGCTCACCTGTCATTTCTTAAGAACTCCTAAAGATTTCTGCTTCAACCCCTGGACTTTCAACCTAAAGAACCTATGGATTTAAACTGGGGAAAGGAAACAGGAAAGAATGATTCAGCCTCTATCTGCTTTTTACTCTGCTGGATAAAATCATTATTTTTTCCCCCAGAATGACCTGTAACTTCCTACATTTCTTACATTTCAACATCAATTTTCATTTCTCGGGATGCCTACAGCTTTTCACCTGGCTAGATGGAAGCCAAGATTTTACTTTTCTCTTCGGGGCTATTCTGCTGGGCTAGAGTCATTAGAAGCAACTTTAACTTCAGGTTGTTATATATATCACATCTTTTAAAGCATAATCAGGCTATGTGGTTCATGATCTGGTTAAACCCCTGGACTTTCAACCTAAAGAACCTATGGTTTTAAACTGGGGAAAGGGAACAAGAAGGAATGATTCAGCCTCTATCTGCTTTTTACTCTGCTGGATAACATCATTCCTTTTTTCCCCCAGAATGACCTGTAAGTTCCTACATTTCTTACATTTCAACATCAATTTTCATTTCTCGGGATGCCTACAGCTTTTCACCTGGCTAGATGG
The DNA here is from genome assembly GCF_003031525.2 of Neophocaena asiaeorientalis asiaeorientalis. Classification (NCBI taxonomy): domain Eukaryota; kingdom Metazoa; phylum Chordata; class Mammalia; order Artiodactyla; family Phocoenidae; genus Neophocaena; species Neophocaena asiaeorientalis. Next base: position 27,763 of record NW_020174699.1, read on the forward strand.
AAGCCAAGATTTTACTTTTCTCTTCGGGGCTATTCTGCTGGGCTAGAGTCATTAGAAGCAACTTTAACTTCAGGTTTTTATATTTATCACATCTTTTAAAGCATAATCAGGCTATGTGGTTCATGATCTGGTTATTAGATTAAAGGTCTGTGTGGCCAAAGTGCTGTACTTCTACAACTATTGAGAAATAAACAACCTTGACTAGACAGGGAAGGAAAAGTGTGCAAGTTGGTCCCTATATCCTGATCAGGGGATTCTTTTCCTCCTTCCCTGATTCACCAAAAAGCACACTTGCCCATACTGTTCACATTCTCAAAATATGTTTGTTACTCTCAGAGCTCCTGGAATATATATCCTCCAACGGTTGCCTTTTGTCACTGAACTGTTCTGCACACCTCCTCTGCTTATATTTTAGGAATTTTTTTTCCTTTGGGAGAGAGAAGAGTGGCTTGTAAAACTACTAGTGGAAAGTAAGCATTAAGAATCACTTCACCTTCTTCCTCAAATAAAACCACCTGAATTGCTGGTACTACTCTCAGAGCTCCTGGAATATATATCCTCCAAAGGTTGCCTTTTCTCAGTGAACTGTTCTGCACACCTCCGCTGCTTATATTTTAGGATTTCTTTTTCCTTTGGGAGAGAGAAGAGTCGCTTGTAAAACTACTAGTGGAAAGTAAGCATTAAGAATCACTTCACCTTCTTCCTCAAATAAAACCACCTGAATTGCTGGTTCTATGGACCAGTATGTAATTCAAAAGTTTGATGAAGAACAGAATACTTTGAGTCTCAAAATATCTCTCCATAAATTACTTATTAGCTAAAAGAGACAAATAATAACTTGACAGTGGAGAAAGTTCGTGGGCACCACCTTAACCAAGATGCTAATGAGACAGATGACCATCAGGGGGCTCCGGTAAGGATGCACAGAGAGACACACCATCACCTCTGTGGAACCCCATCCAAAGCACATAACATGAAACAACCATGAGGAAACAGAGGACAAACCCAGAATGAGGATCATTCTACACAACAACAGCCTATACTCGCCACAAACTCTCAATAATATGAAGAACAAAGAGGCTGAAGAATTATTTCATATTTAGACCAAAGTGACATGAGAACTAAGCGCAATGCATGATTGTACACTGGTTCCTGGCCTGAAAAAATTAGCCATTAAGGATGTTACTGGAATAAGTGGCAAAATTTAGCCTATACTTGCCACAAACTCTCAATAATTTGAAGAACAAAGAGGCTGAAGAATTATTTCATACTTAGACCAAAATGACATGAGAACTAAGCGCAATGCATGATTGTACACTGGTTCCTGGCCTGAAAAAATTAGCCATTAAGGATGTTACTGGAATAAGTGGCAAAATTTGAATATAGATGGTAGATCAGTGAACAGTATCAATGTTAAATTTCTGACTTAGACCACTGTGCTGTGGTTTGGTAAGAAAATGTTGTTTCACTTAGGAAGTAATCACTATTTCCAGGGAAAAGGGCACAATGTCTCCTTACCCTTAAGGGGTTCAGGAGAAAAAAACATGTATATATGGAGAGACAGTGAATGCCAAAGCAAATAAAGCTAAATATTAATAATTGGTGAATCGAGGTAAAGCACATACAGGAGTTCTTTGTACTAATCTTGCAACTTTTCTTTCAGTTTGAAGTTATATCTATAACTATATATCTACATCTATATAGATATATAAAATCAACACACACCATTCAAAATAAAATGCATCCACCTAAAATCCAGCCTATTCTTCAGAGTTTCCAGGGAAAAGGGCACAATGTCTCCTTATCCTTAAGGGATTCAGGAGAAAAAATCATGTATATATGGAGAGACAGTGAATGCCAAAGCAAATAAAGCTAAATATTAATAATTGGTGAATCGAGGTAAAGCACATACAGGAGTTCTTTGTACTAATCTTGCAACTTTTCTTTCAGTTTGAAGTTATATCTATAACTATATATCTACATCTATATAGATATATAAAATCAACACACACCATTCAAAATAAAATGCATCCACCTAAAATCCAGCCTATTCTTCAGGTATTGTTGGCAATCTGAAGAGAAACAAAAGCTAGCATACCAAAAGGGATTGGGTCAGTAGATTCATTCATTAGGACCCCGAGTACATTTCTACTAACTTAAATTAGGCTTTCATTTGAATAAAACATTTTGGACTGCCTTCAACTTAGTGCCAATTACTTATACATTTAAATGCTCAAAGTATGAATTCCATACTTTTCCCCAAGTGAGGCGCAAGGCTGTCAGTATTCTCGTGTGCTAACAAGTAAGCAAGGCCAATTTCTATAACCTAACTATAGGACCCCTGGGTACATAAACTTTTTCTCATAGGCCCAGTTCCCTATTTTCTTAGAAAATCCAATTTGCTCTGGGATTTCAAATATCACCGGCTCTTGTTTTTGTCACAACAAATGAAATATTTTATTCTTTAGATTCTTAAAAAGAAATTCAATGAATCTTTGCTCACTGCTAGCTTTTCTAGATCTCTCCCAATATCTCTTTGATCAAGCTTTTCCACCCACTGTGGAATACTCCAGGGGTAATTAGAACTTCTTACCTTCTTTAGCCCAAAAGGAGCCAATTCATCACAAGCTGTCATGGATTCTGATTCTAAATTACCAAGAGCCCAATTACTAACAGAGGCAGGGAATCTTCTTTGCAAGTAAAGTGATTGATTTCTTTGCAGATGCAGTAGCATTTCACTTTTTAATTATGTTCATTCGGACCAAATGTGAGAAAATTCTTCCTCATTTTATTTTCCTTCCAAAGAACACGATACAAGAAACATTAATCCCAGAGTGATACAAGTCCAGACCTGTAAGGGCCTTAGGCAGAGCTGGACATCTATCAATGGGTCTTGTCCATTTTACGGGGTCTTAGTGGCTCCTTAAGCTCTAAAGGGATAAAAAGGGACTAATTATTTGTTACATCACATACTTCACCTAAGGGCCTGCCAAACCTTCCAACATCTGCTAAGTTGTGACGAGACAGCATAAGATGTTTAGATAAACATAGACTAGCGCAGAACAGAACAATTTTGTTTCTTGTGCAGGCAAAGAACAGAGCCACAGTGCTGGGGATGAAGCAGTGTGTGCAGGTAAACATAAGCAATGTGGGAACAAATCTGTTTTTTCTCACTTAGGTGATATTAACATGATTACGTGTTGTCAAATTTTGAAAGAGAAAAATAAACAAAAACAGTTTGGGAGAAGAAGGAGGACACTCCGGAGGATTGGAAGGAACATGAGGCCACCAAGGTTTACACAGATTTCCCAGGGCCTGAAAGACACCTGTCTGTCCACTTTGCTTTTAAACTTAAAGACTGGCCAGTTGTGGCTCCCACAGCCTATAGACCTGGGGCCTGCATCCTTATCTCCCCTTCCCCTCTCTCCACGTGGTCAGAAGACTGATGTCCATTCACTCACTTGAGACATTCAAAGGTCAAGGTTTGCACTCAGTGAGTATCTTCCAACGATCTGTGCTCCAGACAACAGTGACTACCCTTTGTCCTGGTATGAATGCAGTTGCTCACCGTTTTCCAAACACTTTCACACATATGTAAAGAAGAGTCTGGGAGCCCTCCAAGATTTTAAATTTTAGTTAAAAATGAAATTATATAGTAAGCTTGTGAAAAATTAAAACATCCACGTATGTGAGATTGTACTTCTGCCTTTACTGTAGGCTGTTTGCGAAATTCAGGAAGCTCTGCCTTTCCATTCATGAAACAGATAGTCATTGAGCACCTCCTAAGAGCAAGGCAGGATGCCAGGTGATGGAGGTGGAGTAACAGGGCTTTTTCCTTGCTCTGATGGGGAAGGCACGTAAGCAGATACCCTCGGCACAGGAAGACACAGAATGGAGGTGCTGTGATGGGATAAAAGGGTCACGCTTATAAGAACAAAGGAAAAGTGCATCCTTCCAATGCAGGAGACACAAACAAGGTCAGGAGGTTGGCAGGTGTCTTGAAGGAACGTCAGTCTTGCTGAGTGGGGGCAGAAACTCCAGGCTTCCCTGACGTAGCATGGGCATATATGCTTGCCACATTCTAAGAACCAGAAACACAAGAAAGATGAAGCCAGACCAGACACCACAAAGCTGTGACTGTTGGGCTCAGAAGTCTGGGATTTTTATGAACCAAGGAGGAGCATGAAGGGGAAGTGATGGTCCAACTGGCTGTGCTGGTAGGGGCAGGTGGGGGCAGATGAGGTTGCTGAAATGATCCGCTGAGGGATGACAGAGCTGGCGGTGGCAATGGGAATGGAAATAAGTGGAGATTCAAGAGACCTGGGGCCGGTACAAACCATAGGGACTTGTAACCATCATATGAATGGATGAGGAAGGAGGCAAAATAGACTCTGAGCACTATTATATGTGAACACTTGGATGGCATCCATGGACTGGCCAGCTTTTGCCAGTTGAAACATTTACTGTGTTTAAACAGTTACATCCTGCACTGAGCCCTTGTTTTAAGCTCTTCAAACATCCCTGAGTAAGTGGGGGAGTTATTTCAATCCTCCATTTTACAGATGAGAGAACCAAGACTGGCAAGGTTTAGCCCTAAGCAGGAAACCCAACTAACTCAACTAATTGGTGCAGAGCTGGGACGAAAGATCAGTATAGTCCTCATTACACAATCCAATGAAACACGAAGATAGCTCAAAACTGCCCTAGTGGCATGTTTCCAACCTAAGTGGGACAAAGTTCATACAACTTTATACTGTGAGCTGTGTTGTAAGGTGGTTTGTTGGTAATGTCCATTCCAAAAGCCAACGGAAAGGTACCAGTATGCTGAATCATTAAAAACATGGATGTGCAGAACTCAAGTCTTACACCTTTCTGACCAAAATACCCTTCACAGATGCTATTTTTAGACTAAAGTTTTCTCAGCATAAAGTTTTAAAAAGAACAATCTGTCTAAAAACATGTAAAGAAATTCATTGACAAAGGTTTAGATGTTTTAGGACTTTAATGTCCTTCACACGGTCAACATAAAATACTGACAATGGATGAACAGTAGGGGAAAAGAATCTTCAGCAAAGATCTTCCTGAGCTCACGGCATCACTGGTCAAACACCAGAAAGAGGTCAGTCACATGAAGAAACAGTAAGGGAATTTAACACACATTTTTAGTTTAACAGCATAACTGAAAAACAAAACCAACCAACCAACCAACCAACCAACCAACCGTTCTTCTACCCACTGAAAGGAAAGTAAAAGTGAATTAGGGAGCTTCTAAATTTTGTGAAGCAGCTTAAAAAGGGAGAGGGGAGGGGAAATGGGAGGCACACAACTTTTGAGAACGTAACACTTTAATGCACAAGGTCAGGGATCCTAACAAATTCTCAAAGTCTCAACATATACCAACAAGAACCGTATTATTAGAAATATAAAGGCACAGAGATATAAATGCATAGAGATATAAACTATTTGGTATTAAAAACAGACCTTGCTATATAAACATATAGTAAGTCACTTTTATCACTTTATGAGAATAACCGTATAAAGAAAGTCCAGAAGACCCCACTGCTGTCATCTTGCAAAGGATCAAAATTCAGCACCTATAGGGCCCCACCCACCCTCCATGTTGTGTGTCTGTTTGTCTCTAAAAATAACAACTTGCAATTTGCATATACTTAAACCCATAGGCAGCTTTGAATATGAGATCTAGGCAGAAAAAGTAGTAGCAAAGAGAACAGTAGCTAGAATTTAGTAGAAAAGCAAGAGAAGACTTTTTAAAAGCTTCCAATTCAAGTCAGAATTAAGGTTAAGTTTCAACAGCTTGGGATAGCTGTGGATGTTTTGCTGTTCTCTGGAAAAAGAAGAAAATCTATCACAAGTATGTTCATTCGATAGGCCCAGCCAACAGCTAGCCAGCAACAGCTGCCAGACAGATGAGGGTGGCCATTTAGACTCTAGGTGGATCACCAGATGACTTTGGTTGAATAAGTGATCTCAGATGAGAACAGCAGAAGAAACCACCCCACTGAGCCCAGCCCCACCAGCTGACTGAAAAGAATCCTGAGCCAAAGCAATGGCTGTGGTTTTAAGTCACTGTCATGAAGTGTTCTATGATGCAAAAGTAGATAACTGATAGAATTCAGAACAGCATCTGGAACACATTCAATGCTATGTAAATATCTACTGAAGTCAATAAATTTGTCTTTTTATTCTCCGCACCTTGCACAGGGCTCATACAGACTCTCAAAAATGAATGGGTCATGTTTCATCTAGGATACGTTAGTATTTGACTTCAGTTTCTGATTTGGAAAGTGAGAAAGCCAAAATTATCTTCCACTGACAACCAAAGGAGACAAACAGAAGAAGAGCTGACATGCTATTCTGGATTACAAGGAAAATATGTAATAACTCTCTCCATTTTCTCAAGCACATCCTGTCTTATTATTCCACTTCTACACGGTGGGATTCATTAAAAGTAATCAGCAAAAAAAGCGGTGTGAGGAAGCCCCCATTAAAAGCTATGCTCGCCCCTCAGGGCACACATATAATTCCTGTTAAAGTTAATAGGAGTCAAGTGCACGTCGACAGACAGAAGAGACGCAAGCAGGGAAACCAAGTATCTGGTAATAGGCCTTGAGGCTGAATTCTGGGGCCCCCTTTTCACAGGTAGTAGGTATCCTGGTTGACATTTACATTAAAAATTTAGTGTCTACCCTGTTTGATATTCTGCTGCCTCAGGCTCCCCAGGTGACAGTCCAATCATAGAGCTGGAGCAGCAAAAAGGACACGTGATTTAAGGGGAAAAATATTAAAAGGGGGAAGAATTAGGAACCTGGATTTACAAAGAATCTGTATTTACAGTCATCTCCCGCACATTTACCCATCCTACTGTGAGCGTAGATGGTATCATCACATCAACAGTGTCATAACAACTAGAAATTGAAGATTAAATTTGCACGGTGCCCGAGAGTGTCCCTACTGTGGAGCTGAGGGAAGGAAGAAAAAGATGAAGGGGAATCGGCTGCTCCCAACCTAGCAAGAGGGCTGTGGAGGGAATTCAAATTCCATAGGACAAGCGCTGTGGAAGCACAGAGCTGAGCAAGTACCTCTGCCTGAGGGAAGATTGATGGTTTCAGACGAAGGGAGGTGGGAGGGGTCAGGACAGGGGGAGACAAATGAATGGCCTTGTCTCTGTCAAGGCACGGGGAACACCAGCAAGTTCTCTGCAGCACCTGGGGTGCTGCGTGCCTGGCTGGGGGCAGAACTGCAGACAGCAGAGGGCTCTGCGGACACGCTGTCCTGGGAACTGGATCGATCGGATCTTGGAGCAATGAGGAGCAATCAGGTCTGCACAACAAGGAGTTGTGCATTTTAGAAAAAGCACTAGGACATAGGGGCTGGAGGGGGGGGACACTGGGGGAGAGGCCTGCTAGAAAGCTCCCACAAAGAACTTTCTAGGTCAATAGAATTAGGGCTCGTGACCAACACAGGGACACTGGGGAGTTTCAAGCTTGGGCAGTAAATGCAAATGCCAATAGGGACGCAACAGTCATATAAATGAGTATAACAGGCCCAACATGACAGACTCAGCACAAACTCCCTACGTTACCTGTTAACTGTGAGGGCCTGTTCTTTACTACCACAGAGAAACAGTCTCCCTTTTGCTTGAAACATATGGCCCTCCCCGTCTGTTTCTCCCCCTTTCAGAGACACGGGGATTATGAAATAAGACATCTGGATTTAAATCATCTTCCCATGTTCCAGTAAGGGCTCAAATTGTGTGTTTTAAAACCTGTGAGCCACACCAAGCACTGCCATGGGCTGTGCTGGGCCACTGCTCCCAGGCGTTATCACTAAATCCCAGAGCAAGGGCAGGGCTTGTGGCCTGAATGAGTTGGGGGCAGGGAGAAGGTGCCAGGCTGACAGAGCGCTAACAGGGGGCCGGGTGGGTGTGGAAGCAGTGGGTAATCCTGGGACTACAAAGCTTCCAGGACAGAGTCTGAGCAGGGCTCCCCAGGGAGTCTATGACAGAAGCTGATAAGGATGGTTGTGACTGGAAAAGCAATGCCACAGTCAGTCCTAGAAATTTAGGAAATCCTGAACTAACTTGGCTACAAGGGTTTCTTGACTCAACTTCCTAGAGTGTCTCAAGAGCTCCGGTGAATCGTGAATTCCCAAGAGGATAATTCATACAGGAACAGAGTTTTCCCCAAATGCTTGTGGCTGAAAAACCCACTGCATCTCTGGGATGAGTATTCTAGAATGCCCACTGAGAAACCCCGGGACTCCCCAAGGTGCCAGAGGGTTGTGTGTGAGGGGAAAGGCAACACCTCAGCGCGAAACAGCATCTCACAAAGGTGGTGAGGGTTAGGAGGGCGTAAGAAATCTGCAGGCAGTTGGCAAGCGATGACAAGACGCTCGTTTCAGTGGTGTCTGCTCCAAAAGAGAAACCAGAAAGATGAAGGCCGCGAAGAGTGCATCCTGAGGTGAAAGAAGCCCACAAAAGAGTCACTAGGCCTCTCCTGACTGCCTAACTTTTCAATAAAATATTAAATTTGCACCCAATTAGGAAAACTAGAGTAAAAATATAAAGATCTCTTCCCTTCCATAGAGGTGGTTGCCATTAACAGCCTTTTGTGCATTTTCAGGATCAGATACACAAATGTGTATACAAGTATATATGCGTGTTTCCATATGTACATATATACATATATAGTATTTACAAATACAAACACTGTGGGTTTCTAAGTGGAATAACAGACATGTCCTTTTCTACACCTGCTCTTTTTCCTTTTGACCTGATGACGTATCAGGTCATCTTTCCAGTTGGCTCACAGACCTTCCCTGTCCTCCACACACACGTTACTCCATACCATGGATGGATCCTAATTTCCTTCATCAGACCCCTCCTGAAAGACATCGGGTTGTCTCTAGATTTTCCCCATTACATAAGTATCCCTCATTGGACTTGCGGGTGCCTGATTTTATGCACACTTCTGTGCAAGGCAGAGTACTGGCAGAGGGCAGGTGCATGTAATTGACTTTTACATATTTAGACACAACTGATCACAATTCTGAACATGATCATATCTAGTTTTTCCACTGATTCCTGCATTTGGGAAAAAACAGTCATCATCATCTGTGATTTTTGTTGTTTCCTTACTAAAGGCCCTGGAACCGGCCCTCCCCGCCGACTCTCCCCAAGTTCTTTTCCTGCCTGATCCCACTTCCCCACTGCACCTGACCCTAACCTGTCTGCGCTGCTGTAAAACACTGTCTGCTCACAGGGTTGTGATGACAATAAAATGTATTCATATCTGTAAAGCGCCAAGGGCTCTGCCTAATTTATTTTATTCTGGGGTTGTCACTAGACACATCACATGCATCCCTCTCTTTCCTAAGGCCTGGACCCCACATGAAAGGGAGAAAAGGTGACCTCGTATCTGGATATGGATATTGTCACTTCAAGAACTTTATCAGATTAAAATTAATATCTAATACATATTAAACACTATTTGTCAGGAACATCCTAGATGCATTCCATAAGAAACACAAATAATATTGACAGCTAACCGTTAAGGAAATAATTAACCATTAAGGAATAACCATTAAGGCTGTTTTAATTTTAGCACATCGGATATATCAGGGGTATAAGTTCTAGTAGCATTAAAAAAAAGAAAGAGTTACCAATTCTAATAGTAGCTTTCCCTTTTCGACCACTTCCCAAAATTATAGTTTTCTGTTTCTGTCTAGCAGCTTTGCATGGTTCCTTCACCGATGGAGAAGTTATCCACTGGTACTGAGAAAGCAATGATAAATATGCCATTTAAGTTACAGGTAATTTCGGAGGGTTTGATCTTCATTGGAAATTAAGATATTTTAAGTTAATAAAAGGTCTTCAATCTGCATTTCTGGGAAGCTAAATTAAAGCATCACACAACATTTTCAAAAACAGAAAAGCCATTTCATTTGACTAAAAACTTACTTTTAAGATGGCAGAAAGTACCTTGATAATTTTGTTTTAAGAAGGAAAGAAAAACAAGCCATTAAAGAGAAATTTTTCTGAGAGAATTAAAACATGTGATATACCTTTGACTTGGCACTCCTTCCACTCTGGAGACTTTTTTTGATAACTGTTTTCATCACAGAATGATTTAAAGTAAAATAAATTGAAATTAGAATAACTATTTCCCAATGAGTGGCTATTTCCATTTAAAACCAAAAGCCAACTAATTATTGCTTTTCCCATAAAATTAAATATGAAATCTACATTATGTAATTGTACACTTATTTCCCCCTTTGTGTATTCTAATTTCTTCCTCAGAAACCTGAGATGCCATCTTGCAGTCTGCCTCCAGTGGCCACGATTTTGGCAGCAGCAAAGGACAACTTCGAACATTTTGCATCTAAGGTGGCTTTGGATACCTTTGGATAGAAAGTACAGTCTGAGCCATTTTACAAAATGTGTGGCCATTTTACAAAACAGCTTGACAGTTCCTGCAAATGTTAAACATAGAGTTACCCTATGATCCAGCAGTTCCACTACTAAATATATACCTAAGGGAAATAAAAACTTATGTCTGCACAAAAGCTTGCACGTGAATGTTCATAGAAGCATATTTCTGAAAACAAAAGGTGGAAAAAATTCAAATGTCAATCTGACAAATGAATAAACAAAATGTGGAATATCCGTACAATAGAATAGCATTCAGCTATAAAAAGGTATGAAATATTGATCCATGTTACAACATGGATGAACCATGAAAGCATTATGTAAAGAAAAGCAGCCACTCTCGAAAGACCACATATTGTATGGTCCCATTTATATGAAATGCCCATAATAGCAAATCTGTAGAGACAGAAAGGAGATTAGTGGTTGCCTAGAGCTGAGAGGGTTGACAGAATCAAAAAACATTGTTAATGTGTAATGGGTTTCTTTGTGAGGGGACAGAAATCTAAAGTTGGATTGTTGTGATGGTTACACACATCTTTTAGTGGTTACACTAAGAACCACTGAATTGTATACATTAAAGGGTTAAATTATGGTATGTAAATTACATCCTAATAAAGCTGTTAAAATTATAATTTTATATTTATAAATTTGAAAATTCATCCAAAATGACAAATTCTTAAAACATGCAACCTAACAAGAATAACCCAGGAAAAGAAACATCTAAAAAATCTATATCTACTTAAAAAGTTGTTTGTATAATGAAGTACCTTTACAGAAAATGATTTCCAGGGATAAATGGCTTTCCAAGTAAATTCTTCCAAATATTTAGGGAAGAAATATTGGTAATCTTACATAAATCCTTCCAGGAAACAGAAAATAATATATTGCTCAAAAATTTTATAAGGCCAACATAAGCTTCAGATCAAAACTAAAAAGAATATTACAAGAATAAAATCATAGGCCAGTTTCTCTTTTGAACATGTATGCAAAATTTGTAAACAAAAGCACAAACTGTATCCATGGTATGTAAAACAGTAATATATCACAATCAAAGTGGCTTTATTCTAGTAATGCAAGGTTGGTTTAATGTTCCCACATGAAACTGATCCCAGGAATGAATTAGAGTGGGAAAAAAAGTCATTTGAAAAAGAAGTCTTGGGAATTCCCTGGTGGTCCAGTGGTTAGGACTTGGCGCTTTCACTACTGGGGGCCTGGGGTTCAATTCCTGGTCAGGGAACTAAGATCCTGCAAGGCATGAGGTAGGGCCCCCCAAAAAAAAGAAAAAAAGAAGTTTTAACCAGGAGAAGCACAAGAGTGAATAAAAATAACAGATACACCTTATGAAAAGTAGGAGAAGATTATGGAATATTTGAAACTTTTAAAACAAACAGAAATTGCTAAAGATTCAAGAGGATGTGACAAATGTTGTACATAGGCAAAAAATAAAATAAAATAAAATATACAAATGACGGGAGCCCAAACATCCAGATACCCAAGTCCCATCTCTGGAAATCCTCATTCAATGGATTCTGGATTTCCTCTATGTTTAAAAACCTACAGGTGATTCTGATAAGATTCATAGAAAATGTAAAGCTTCTGCTTTACAGGGAATAATACCATATTATTCTGTTATTTTATAGTTATATTAACAGGTTGTACTATTCACAGATAAGTCTGATGTCAAAATGCACTCCCCACTAGGGTTAAAAAAGGAACTAGTACTCTCTACTGCTACTTGGTGGCAGCATGCATATACTGCAATGGCAATTATTGTAGGAATCCAAATTAATGGAACATTTTAGAATTGGAAGACTACATAGAGGTCACCTAGTCAAGCTTCCAACTATTATAGTTGTGAAAACTAAGGCCCATATAAATGAAATGATTTATCTCCAAAGAGGGTTAGTGAAAGAGTACGAAATAAAAAATACCTCTGAACTTTTAATTTAGTGTTATTTTTATTAATCTCACTATTAGCTCAAACTTCAGTGTGACAGATTTGGGATTGAATTCTTGCTTGAACTTAGTGGTTGCATGCCTTTTAGTAAGTTACTAAAACACTTTTAACTTCGCTTTTCACACATGTAAAATGGTGAGCCTTGACTGATATAGAGTATGAGATGGCCTAGCACTGTTTTTAACACAAACAAGTACTTAAATTTTTTTGCCTTTCATCCCTATTAGACAACCTCTATTTTCTTAAGAATAAAAGTGTCTTTCAGCTAGCAAAACACCCCAGAGCTGACCACATTCTGGCAAGAGATATAGGATTCTTTTCCTTACTGGGGGGTTCTTTATACCTGATATTTGAACTGCACTGAAACATGAACTTCTCTTGTTTATACTGTATTAATGGACTTGATAGATGAATTTTAAAAAGTAATATGCAGGAATTAAGCTGCATTACTCTCAAGAAATATAATTCGATAGTGGTGGCTAGAATGATAAACAGTGTTTGGATTGGATAGGGAGTCCATATTGGATATGAACAACCTGTACTCCCGTTCGTCTATTAAGAATAAATAGAATCCTTTTAAAATCTGTTTTAAAGGACAGTTATTTTCTTCTACCTCATTTAAGTTACCTCAAGAAAAAGACAATCTCCTGAATCCTTGTTTAAAAGGCTTTTAATATAAAGCAAATAATTTTTTGCAACATTTCCCAAACTTTTCATTATCAAATTAGCTGAGGCTTCTCAACGATTATCATTTCACAACAATATCTCCATTTTCACCTTTAAATGAATTGGCCTCATAGATGTGCCATTAAAACAGAGCTTCACCCTCAACATATTTTAAAGTTTGTATTCAAACAGTATGAAGAAAACAGGATCAGGGAATTCAGCCACAAAAGTGAATGGATTACTGATACATGTTACATCATGGATGCAACTAAGTGAAAGAAATCAGACACGAAAGGCCACATATTGTATGGTTCCATTTATACGAAATGTCCAGCAATGGCAAATCCATACACATGGAAAATATTATACATTAGTGGTTGCCAGGGATTTGGAAGAGACGGAAATAGGGAATGACTGCTTAAAATGGTTGTAGGTTTCCTTTTGGGGTGATGAAAATGTTTTGCAACTAGGCAGTGGTGACAGTTTCACAGCATTGTGACATTACTAAATTCCACTGAATGGTACAGTGAATTGTAAAATGATCAAAATGGTGAATTTTATGTTATGTTCATTTTACTACAATAAAAAGGAGAAAGAAATAGGGAAAGACTTTGAGTTTGGGAAAGTAAGGTGAACTGGTCAAGAAGAAGACAGCTCTACTATTCAGTTTTCTCTCAGCTCTCTCAGTGCATTAATCCTCAGCAAAAAGTAACGTGAACTTGTAGATGACAGTCATTCAACAGAGTCCAGGGAAAAGTAAATAAAATAAAACCCAACTCTTCTTCTTTAGCACATCTATGAAAAGTTAACTTGCTGCTCAGCCACGTGGACATTCATGAGGACGTTTCACTTTAGGTGTCCTCTACTCCAGTACTTTACTCACAGCTCATTCACACATGTATGCAACAGCATTTCTTAATTTAATGGACTCTGCAGTGCATGAGTTTGGGAAAGTAAGGTGAACTGGTCAAGAAGAAGACAGCTCTACTATTCAGTTTTCTCTCAGCTCTCTCAGTGCATTAATCCTCAGCAAAAAGTAACGTGAACTTGTAGATGACAGTCATTCAACAGAGTCCAGGGAAAAGTAAATAAAATAAAACCCAACTCTTCTTCTTTAGCACATCTATGAAAAGTTAACTTGCTGCTCAGCCACGTGGACATTCATGAGGACGTTTCACTTTAGGTGTCCTCTACTCCAGTACTTTACTCACAGCTCATTCACACATGTATGCAACAGCATTTCTTAATTTAATGGACTCTGCAGTGCTGGTTGTGATCAGTCTCATGAAAAGAAAAGGGAAGGAGGAAAAAGCCTCCACATTGGCTTGGTGGTCTTGGGATGAAATGGATGCAGAAGACAGTTTGATTGTCAAACTGGAAACTTCTATTTTCCTTTTCCTCTTCTTTTTATCTTTCCTATAAGGTCTTCTGTCCACTTCCCACCGCCTTGGAAAGACACTAATTAGCTGCTGGATTTTTTTTTTGTTGTTAAAACAACTATTGTTTTAGATTTCTTGTTGTCCACT
>NW_020174700.1:0-214 GCF_003031525.2 Neophocaena asiaeorientalis asiaeorientalis
GCAGTGGTAAATGGGAGTGTTTTCTTGATTTCAATTTCAGACTTTTCATCATTAGTGTATGGGAAAGCAGGATATTTCTGTGCATTAATTTTGTATCCTGCAACTTTACCAAATTCATTGATTAGCTCTAGCAGTTCTCTGGTAGCAACTTTAGGATTCTCTATGTATAGTATCATGTCATCTGCAAACAGTGACAGCTTTACTTCTTCTTTTC
>NW_020174700.1:637-1459 GCF_003031525.2 Neophocaena asiaeorientalis asiaeorientalis
TGCTAGTATTTTGTTGAGGATTTTTGCATTTGTGTTCATCAGTGATATTGGCCTGTAGTTTTCTTTCTTTGTGACATCCTTGTCTGGTTTTGGTATTGAGGTGATGGTGGCCTCATAGAAGGAATTTGGGAGTATTTCTCCCTCTGCTATATTTTGGAAGAGTTTGAGAAGGATAGGTGTTAGCTATTCACTAAATGTTTCATAGAATTCGCCTGTGAAGCCATCCAGTCCTGGGCTTTTGTTAGATTAGAGTCTTCTCCCTTATTTTCTTGATGTGCCTGGCTAATGGTTTACCTTGTTTGTTTATCTTCTCAAAGAACCAACTTTTAGTTTTTTTGATCTTTGCTATTGTTTCCTTCATTTCTGTTTCATTTATTTCTGATCTGATTTTTATGATCTCTTTCCTTCTGCTAACTTTCGGGGTTTTTTTTGTTCTTCTTTCTCTAATTGCTTTAGGTGCAAGGTTAGTTTGTTTATTCGAGATGTTTCCTGTTTCTTGAGGTGGGCTTGTATTGCTATAAACTTCCCTATGTGTTTTTCTGTCTTCTCATTTTGCTTAACTTACTGTTTTGGGGGTCTCCTTTTCGCAGTCTGCAGTTTCTTAGTTCCCTTTGTTTTTGTTGTCTGTCCCCAGTGGCTAACGTTGGTTCAGTGGGTTGTGTTGGCTTCCTGGTGGAGGGGACTAGTGCCTTTGTTCTGGTGGATGAGCCTGGACCTTCTCTCTCTCATGGGCAGGTCCACGTTTGGTGGTGTGTTTTGGGGTGTCTGTGGACTTATTATGATTTTAGGCAGCTTCTCTGCTAATGGGTGGGGTTGTGTTCC
>NW_020174700.1:2638-3790 GCF_003031525.2 Neophocaena asiaeorientalis asiaeorientalis
TTCTTTTTTCTTTATTCTGCTCTGCAGTAGTTATTTCCACTATCTTATCTTCCAGGTCACTTATCCGTTCTTCTGCCTCAGTTATTCTGTTATTGATCCAATCTAGAGTATTTTTCATTTCATTTATTGTGTTGTTCATCATTGTTTGTTTCATCTTTAGTTCTTCTAGGTCCTTGTTAAATCTTTCTTGCATTTTGTCTATTCTTTTTCCAAGATTTTGTATCAACTTTACTATCATTATTCTGAATTCGTTTTCAGGTAGACTGCCTATTTCCTCTTCATTTGTTAGGTCTGGTGTGTTTTTATCTTGCTCCTTCATCTGCTGTGTGTTTTTCTGTCTTCTCATTTTGCTTAACTTACTGTTTTGGGGGTCTCCTTTTCGCAGTCTGCAGTTTCTTAGTTCCCTTTGTTTTTGTTGTCTGTCCCCAGTGGCTAACGTTGGTTCAGTGGGTTGTGTTGGCTTCCTGGTGGAGGGGACTAGTGCCTTTGTTCTGGTGGATGAGCCTGGACCTTCTCTCTCTCATGGGCAGGTCCACGTTTGGTGGTGTGTTTTGGGGTGTCTGTGGACTTATTATGATTTTAGGCAGCTTCTCTGCTAATGGGTGGGGTTGTGTTCCTCTTTTGCTAGTTGCTTGGCATAGGTTGCCCAGCACTGTAGCTTGCTGGTCATTGAGTGAAGCTGGGTGCTTTTGTTGAAATGGAGATCTCTGGGAGATTTTTGCCATTTGATATTATGTGGAGCTGGGTTGTCTCTTGTTGACCAGTGTCCTGAATGTGGCTCCCCCACCTCAGAGGCACAGCACTGACTCCTGGCTGCAGCTGCAAGAACCTTTCATCCACACGGCTCAGAATAAAAGGGAGAAAAAGTAGAGAGAAAGAATTAGTAGAAGTAGGAAGAAAGAAAGAAAGGAGGGAAGGAAGGAAGGAAGAAAGAAAGAAAGAAAAAAAGAAGAAATGAAGGAAAGAAGGAAAGATGGAAAGTAATAAAGAAAGGAGGGAGGGAGGAAGGAAGGAAGGAAAAAGAAAGAAAGAAAGGAGATACAGTAAAATAAAATAAAGTAAAATATAGTAAAGTTATTAAATTAAAAAATGATTATTAAGAAAAACAATTTTTAAAAAACGGACGGATAGAACCTTAGGACAAATTATACA
>NW_020174700.1:3928-9156 GCF_003031525.2 Neophocaena asiaeorientalis asiaeorientalis
CTCCGCAGAAGAGGGGTGTGGATAGTGACCTGTGCTCCCACACAGGCCCCTGGGTGGCGGCAGCAGCAGCCTTAGCATCTCCCTCCCGTCTCTGGGGTTCGCGCTTTTAGCCGCGGCTCGTGCCTGTCTCTGGGGTCCACGCTTTTAGCCGTGGCTCGCGCCCGTCTCTGGAGTTCCTTTAAGCAGCACTCTTAATCCCCTCTTCTCGTGCACAAGGAAACAAAGAGGGAAGAAAAAGTCTCTTGCCTCTTCGGCAGCTCCAGACCTTTTCTTGGACTCTCTCACGGCTAGCCGTGGTGCACTAACCCCTTCAGGCTGTGTTCATGCAGCCAACCCGGGTCCTCTCCCTGTGCTCTCTGACCAAGGCCCGAGCCTCAGCTCGCAGCCCCGCCCGCCCCGGCGGGGGAGCAGACAAGCCTCTTGGGCTGGTGAGCGCCGGTCGGCACCGATCCTCTGTGCAGGGATCTCCCCGCTTTGCCCTTTGCACCCCTGTTGCTATGCTCTCCTCCGCGGCTCCGAAGCTCCCCCGCAGTCTCCGCCCACGAAGGGGCTCTAGTGTGTGGACACCCTTCCTCCTTCACAGCTCCCTCCCACTGGTGCAGGTCCCGTCCCTATCTTTTTGTCTCTGTTTTTTCTTTTTTTTTTTTGCCCTACCCAGATACGTGGGGAGTTTCTTGCCTTTTGGGAGGTCTGAGGTCTTCTGCCAGGATTCAGTAGGTTTTCTGTAGGAGTTGCTCCACCTGTTAGATGTATTTCTGGTGTATCTGTGGGGAGGAAGGTGATCTCCGCGTCTTACTCTTCTGCCATCTTCCTCTCCGCCCCAAACTTTCTTCTCTTAGCAGAGAAAACCAGATTCAGATTTTGCACCATCTTACCTTTAATACTAAAATTCATTTACTCAGTTAAATTTGTTCTAATCTTAGCCAGTCCTGATCATGTACAGAACTTTTTTCTCAGGGTTTCTTATCCACAAACCTTCTATAACTCACTTTTTTTTACCTTTAGATTTTGTCCTATGTTTCCCCTTTTTCTCTCTTTCTTTTTAACCTTTCTTTAGGACAAAATTACTTTCTCTTCACTTACCTGTGTTTCCATTCTTTATACCTTCTTTTTCTTTACATACAAATATGTTTTCCTTATTAATATTTGTGGTTTTAATTACAATTCTCAACTCTTAAAAGCCTTAATTTCTAGCAAAATCTAAGAAGTAAACAATTGTGAACTTTTTTATATTAGCATTCTGTAGATTGGCAAACTTCTAAATGCTATTTATAGTTTTTTATAAAACATGCTTTCTTATAGAAAATGCCTTAGTGTAGCACCAAACATATTTATTAAATACCTTTAGATATTTAGTCCTAAATATCTTTAGTTTCTCTATAAAAGGAAACCTGTGTTCAGTAATTAATGCTTTACAATCTCATTTATATGAGAATTACCTAGTTATTCAATAAACTTTCATCATTTAACTTAATTTAGCAAAACTCTAAAGTTTCAAGTTATCAAAAAGATTTGGTGTAAGTATTTTTAAGTAGACATACCATAAAACATAATTATTCTTAAAGAGTTCACCTAAAATCTCTTAATACATTTTTAATTTACTTATAATCATTTCATCATATCAAGTCGTTTCTCTTGCTGACGAATTTTGCAACAAATATAAGATATTTGACTTCTAGTAAAGCTAAGCACAATAAAAGTATTATACTTAATGTTGATGACTCTAAAGACTTGTCTGTATTAAACCAAGAAATTTAAACTAATTTAATACCAAGTAATAATTTAATACTGTGTATTTCCGAGATAATATGAACTTTAAATTCATCTATTTTTTTAACATCTTTATTGGAGTATAATTGCTTTACAATGTTGTGTTAGTTTCTGCTATATAACAAAGTGAATCAGCTATATGTATACATATATCCCCATATCTCCTCCCTATTGCTTCTCCCTCCCACCCTCCCTCTCCCACCCCTCTAGGTGGTCACAAAGCACTGGACTGATCTCCCTGTGCTATGCAGCTGCTTCCGACTAGCAATCTATTTTACATTTGGTAGTGTATATATGTCTATGCCACTCTCTCACTTCGTCCCAGCTTACCCTTTCCTCTCTCCATGTCCTCAAGTCCATTCTTTATGTCTGTGTCTTTATTCCTGCCCTGCCCCTAGGTTCTTCTGAACATTTTTTTTAGATTCCATAAATATGTGTTAGCATGTGGTATTTGTTTTTCCCTTTCTGACTTACTTCACTTTGTATGACAGTCTCTAGGTCCATCCACCTCACTAGAAAAAACTCAATTTTGTTTCTTTTTATGGCTGAGTAATATTCCATTGTATATATGTGCTACATCTTCTTTATCCATTCATCTATCGATTTCTTTTATATTTCTGAGAATTTATACAAGCACTCAATTTTCTTTAAGCCAACTAAATAAAGCTCTTTTACAAATTAATTTTGGCAATACCACACATCTACAACACACACACGCACACACATAGACACATACACATTGTTTCTTAAGACACATCTTTGGTCCTATAAATACTAGATTTGTAAAATCAAGGACAGCTGTTTTTAATTCTACAGAGTTGGGTGACCACCTAAATGATATTGAAGGACTGCCATACCCATCCACCTATGTTGGCATGTTTTTCTTTCCCTCTGGGTACATTTAATTTAAGGGAGAGGACCAAAACATTCCTATCTAGCTCTGAAGAATAGCTATGGTCACAAGTTTAGTCAGACCAGTGGCCTCTTATCTTGGAAATCCATTGGCGAAAACGTATGAGTTTAAGAAATTCTTTAATTATGGCCCTCAGTTTGGCCTTTGACCTGAAGAGGACCAGACTCAGGTGGTCCTGTTTCTAAAGGTAACTGTTTAATAGTCTCTTCAGCTTGGAAAGGCAATCCAGACAGAGGATTACTAGAATAAGCACTCAGATAAAGGAGGATAGAGTGGAGCAGTAAGAGCTATGTCAACCTTATTGTCTTTTGTTTTAGGTACATTTATATCTTTAATCTTGCATTAGCCTTGTATAAAAAATCCTTTAATGAAATTATTTTGAAGGCTTTTGGGGCTTTTGCATACCAGTTAAATAGGTACAATTATTTAAGATGAGCACTTTCTAAAATTTTAATGATTTAGAAGTCTTTCCAATTCAAAGGATCCATTGTTTGGCCATTGACCAGTAGGATCTCAATAGCAACTCAAACCAATAAGCCTTTTTATGGCTTAACCAAGGATGTAAGTGGTGTCCCACAAGAAAGTGAAAAGGATGCAGCTCTCACAAGATGCAGAAAGTTCACTCCCAAGGATAGTCTAAGAAAAAGACCTTCATTTTACAGCAGAAACAACAAAGGTTGAGATGATAAAGCCCTCTTATACATTGAGAGCCCTTATGACAAACTCCCCTGAGAAGTGACACTGTCGGACAAAGAATGCTCAGCTTGGAATCCCAGTGTATTCAACTGACCACTAAATGCATGCCAGTATGTGTGCCTCTCAGATGGTGGAGACCAGAGAATATTCTCACTGGTCAATAAGTCGTGTTCTCAGGATACATAACAAGACAAAAGGAAAACCTAATCAGACCAATGGTTTTCCTCCTCATAACAAAGGACACAAAATACAGATACAAAGAAAAACAGTGACCTCTTCCGGGAGGAAAAGGATCAACGAACCTAGAGTACTCTACCAAATTTCAAACCAAGAATTGCTGAGCCCAAGGAGCTAGCCCTACAAATATTTTCTCCCACTAATCTAATTTTAGAAAAGATGAAAAACTCTTAACACTCTTGTTCCCAACAGACCCTGCGGGTAGAGATCCAGGAGACTGACTGACATGGTAAGAATTCTTACCTTCTTCCGGCTTTCTCTAACTGTGCGTGCAAACACACACATGCATACACACACACACACACACACACAAACAGTTTTTGGAATGTCAGAAGAGCCCTATCTTGGCCATTTCAGGGCAGGACTTCCTTTAATTTCTGTTTAAGTAAGTACTTGCAAGTATAAGTTCTGTTCATACATAAACCCGGCTGGGGCATTAGTCATAGGTTATCTAGCGCTCCTCATTTCTCTGTTTGAGAAACTCTATTCCCCATTTTAACATCTGTTTGTTGGAATAAAATTGCTCATAAAATTGTGTGTGGTCCTAGTATGCTGTTTGTGAGCTTAACTCCTCTAGATATCACCCTAGAGTCATTTCAACTCTTTTATGTGTCTCAGCTTCCCTCTCTAACAGTCTAAAATCACCATGGGTGCTCGAAGTACTGAGTGGCCAACTCTTATATTGTACATCCCTGAATGGCTAAGTTGTTTTTTGTTTTTTTTTAAATAAATTTATTTATTTATTTATCTATTTTGGCTGCTTTGGGTCTTTGTTGCTGTGTGCGTGCTTTCTCTGGTTGCAACGAGTGGGGTCCAGTCTTTCATTGCGGTGCGCAGGCTTCTCATTGTGGTGGCTTCTCTTGTTGTGGAGCATGGGCTGTAGGTGTGAGGGCTTCAGTAGTTATGGCTCACGGGCTCTAGAGCTCAAGCTCAGTAGTTGTGGTGCATGGGAATAGTTGCTCTGCTGCATGTGGGATCTTCCCGGACCAGGGCTCCAATCCATGTGCCCTGCATTGGCAGGTGGATTCTTAATCACTACACAACTAGAGAAACGCTGAATAGGTAAGTTTTAAATTAATGAGTAGGTTTCCCTATGGGACTGCTGCACAGTATGAGGACTCACTTCTACCACTCCTGTATATTTCTCAGTTGCCTGAAAAATCTGTAACTGGCCAGGAGGAGTTGTGTCTCTTTTCTTTGGATCAGAGAGCTCTCATATGGTATCTCCACTTTTATTTCAACAAATGCTGTTAAGGTAGCCAAATTGAGGAAAGACACTAAGTCAACCTCTTACCTAGTCCAAACCATTCAATGTCTTTTATCCGAGCAAATCTTTCCAGTGTCTCTCAACTGAGCAAATCCTACTCGGTGTCTCTCAACTGAGGAGTCAGTTACCTTTCTATTTATCACCAAATGAAGCTCAGAATCATTAACTAATAATTGGGAGATATAAGACCAGGAGAGTTTTACCCATATTTGTCCAAACTCACTGAGGAGGTGGACAGGCACAAGGACCCTTTGCTAGTACCAAGGCTCCAAGTCCTCGTAGACTTCAGGCGAAGGCGAGAAGTCTTCTCCGGGTCCCTTTGTGATCTCCAAAGCTGTCAACCGG
>NW_020174700.1:9298-40798 GCF_003031525.2 Neophocaena asiaeorientalis asiaeorientalis
AATGCATGTAGTCAAGCATACATCTTGGTAAAATATTACTGCTAGTCACAAGGATCAGATATCTCAGTTAAAAATATTAGTGCTTTTCTGTGTATGGGAAGATGCAAGAATCTGGGGTCATTGAATTGCTTCCCTAGACATGCATCTTATCTATCTAGGGGTTCATATATCTAAAAGCACACAATGCTTCATCCTGTTTCTTCCATCCTGAATTCCCCTCAGGATACACTCTCAGTGGGCAACTGCAGTGACTAATGACTTGATCCTTGTAGAACTGGAATGGTGGGCAAAATTTTTGTTTACAGTTCTCACCAGAATGCAACCATGGTAATACCTTGATTGTGGGCTTCTCAGCCTCCAGAACTGTAAGAAATAAATTTCTATTTATTATAAGCTACTCAGTCTGTGGTATTTTGCTATAGCAACCTGAACAGGCTAAGACAGAAAACTGGTATCAAGAAGTGGGGTTGCTGCTGTAACAAATGCCTACAAATGTGGAAGCGGCTTTGGAACTAGGCAATGGACAGAGACTAGAAGAATTTTGTCATTCCTTGATATCTGCAGGAGATTGGTTCCAGACACAAGTCCATATGTCCATACCTCCCAGAATCCTTATCACTGGAATCCCTCTTGGCTGAGTGATGCACGTGTCACCAAGAAGGACCCTGTGTCAGGATGATTGGCCAGAGACAACCCTGAAACTAATCCATTAGCATAAAACCCGAGACTGCAAGCTATGTGGCAGAGCAGTTCTCCCGGGTTCCCTTACCCTGCTGCTCTCTGCCAGGGCACCCCTTCCCAATAAATTCTCTTGCTTTGTCGGCTCATGTGTATCCTCCAACAATTCATTTTTGAGTGCTAGACAAGAGTCCACTCTCGGGCCCTGGAAGGGGTCCCTCTTCCTGCTACAGAAATATGGATAGTAAAGGCCATTCTGATGAGGTCTCAGATGAAAATGAATAATATTTTATTGGAAACTGGAGAAAAGGCAATCCTTGTTATAAAGTGGCAAAGAGGTTGGCTGAATAGTGTTCATGTCCTAGTGTGTTGTGGAAAGTAGAAATTGTGATCAATAAAATTGACTATTTGACTGAAGAAATTTATAAGCAAAGTGTTGAAGGAGGGGTCTGGTTTCTTTTGAATGCTTATATTATAATTTGAGAAAAGAGAAATGATTTGAAGGTGGAATTGTTAATCAAAAAAAAGTTGACTTTAAAAATTTGGAAAATTCTCGAGCTATTCATGTTGAAAGAAATAAGAAAACTTGTTCAGAGAGAACACAAGTGGTGTGCCAAATTTGATGAAGAGATTGGTATGGATTGATCGTTTCAGTGGAAATTAGGAGCTATTCATCAAGACAATGTAGAGATTTACTGGCTTTCTAAACAGAATCCAGTACCTATTGTCCAAGACAATGGAAAAATGACCTATTTTAGGGCATTTCAGAGATCTTTGGGACTACCCCTTCTACCGCAGATCCATAGTGCAAGGGCCTGCAGGGCAGAATGATTTCAAAGAATGGGCTGTCTCTGCCATGTGCCACCTCACATTGTGACTTCTGCTCCTTAAATTCCAGCTCCAGCCTCCTCAATTATCCCAGGTGCAGCTTTCAAAGGCCAGGAGTGTGGCTATCTCATCTTAGATCTCAAAGGATAGAGCCACAAAGGGCTCCAGGCACACAACACTGGCAGAGGGCCACTATAGGGACAGGGAACTCCCTGTCCACAGAGAACTCCCACTAGAACAATGCCCAGAGGATCCAGAGCTAAGCAGGCAGGTCAACCTCTGAGACAACAAACCAGTAGAGCCACCTGTGCAATTGCAACCTGGGAGAGTCACAGGCACAGGACTACAACCCATAACTGGTATGTGCACCCAGCAAAACTTGTGGGCCCCACCACCACCCCCAGAGTATCTGGAAGTTGGGACTGTTATCTAAAATCTGGATTTGCCTCTTGGTGGGTGTTGAGCCAAAAGACACAACCAAGCCAAAGAGTGGGAGAAGGAAGGGTTTATTACTTGCAGCAGGTAAGGAGAACACCTGGGATATTTCCCAAAGCAGTGTCTCCCTGTACAACATAATTGGGGAAATATTAAGCTAAGTGTGTATGCATATTCATGGGGGGGCTTAAGCAAAGGAGAATTCAGCACAGAATTGAGGCAAAGGTTGACAGTGTCCAGGCTCTAGTTGATTGAAGTCACAAGGGTCAGAAAAGGTCAACATTACCATTCCTTAATTTCCAGTTAATCTGGTGGTTGAGTGCTCCAGTGGGGTTGAATTTTGCAAAACAGCTCAAGAATGTGCTTTGGGCTAATCTTTACTTTTGAAACAGAACTAGTTGTCTTTACAACTGATATTGTATCCGATATGGTTATGTTATCTCCCTGGCCTGGTAATAGGTGTTTTTACCTTCTTTTATTCCCTTAAAATTATTAACTACTGAGACCTATTCTTCTGCAAGCATTGTGGCTATGCTTAGATGGCAAAGTGGCTTAGGCCTAAAATGGCTTCTCTCATGTTAAGAAAGTTATATCTGGTTATTTTCCTCTGGAGACCCCCTACCTTATATGCTTACAAGACCACAACCCCAGTGGGTCTTAAGGTTTTGGACTTGCTCAGGAATCATTATCCCTTTACTCTTTCCTATTTCTCCCTTTTGTGTTTTTTAATTTTTTTCTTATTTCTTGAAATATATTGGACATATAACATTGTCTAAGTTTAAGGTGTACAACAAACATGTTGATTTGATACATTTATATACTGTAATATTATTGGCAGTGTAGCATTAACTAGCACCTCTATCACATCTTATAATTATCATTTCTTTTTTGTGGTGGGAATACTATTTCTCTCTTTTAGAATAGGAGTGTTCATCCTATGCCTGTCACATCACTTTATTTTAGAAGCACATAACATGCTTGCTTTTACAGGTTTATAGCTGGAGAGCAGCTTGCCTCAGGATGAAGGATGTCACTCATATCTGATTAAAATCATATTTAGATGAGATTTTGGATGTATACTCTTGAGTTGATGACACATGAGAAGGACAAGAATTTGGGGGACCATGGGTGGAATGCTATGGTCTATAAGTTTGCATCTCCCTAAAATTCACAGGTAGAAATCATAATACCTAATGAGATGATATTAGGAGGTGGAGACCTTTGGGAAGTGATTAGGTCATAAGGGCTGCCCTCATGAATGGGATTAGTGCCTTTATAAAAGAGGCTTCAGAGAGATCTCTTGTCCCTTCCACCATGTGAGGACACAGTAGGAAGGTCCTGGCTATGAACAAGGAAGAGGGCCCTCACCAGAATGAAACCATGATTTTATCACCTTCATTTTTTATTTCTCAGCCTCTAAAACTGTGAGAAATAAATATCTGTTATTCTTAAGTTTCCCAGTCTTTGGAATTTTGTTATAGTAGCTTGAACAGACTAAGACTGAAGACATTTAATTCAATATATTATTTTATAATGAGGTAACTGAGATTAAATAAATTGTCCAAGATTCTACAGCTCTTAAATGGCAGCACTGGAGACTTGAACCCTGACTTCTTGATTCCCAGTCCATTGTTCTCTCAATTAATGGCTATTGTGATGAATAAATGATTTAGCATTGTTTAGCCAAGTCTTGGACTGTTTCATCTAAACAATTATTTCTCAAAAAACCGGATGCATCATGCAATTCATTTGATTTAATAACCGGCCAAGGATAATAGAGTGGCCATCCTGCAATCTAGTATTTTCATAAAGTAAATTAGGTTTTAATAGATCATATACCAAGTATTTGAACTAAGTTAAAATTTCAGACAGATTAATTCCCTACCTTCAGAGAGAAGTGGAGAAATGAAGTAATTTTCTCACTATTCAGAGGAAAAATCCTTTATCTGAAATAGCCAGATAATTAAGGCAAGAATTTCTCCCAGCCCTAAGTGGCCAATTGCTATAATTCCCCACTTCCTGTCACTTATTAAGTCTGGACTCTGATGACTAGTATATGTTCCAATAATAACATGATGGGTCTTCTCCAATCAGCAAAAGAGATGATATGCCATCTACCTATGTACTGAGTTTGAAATTTATTATTTAGATTTAATATCATTAATAAAGATATTTCACAGTTTCTCACCTAGTAGTTTTTAATCAGTTACCATGCTGAGTAGCCAATATGACACAATGTTTTGCAACGATGAGGAAATGATTTTCAGCATGAAAAAAATCTGTTAACAAAACAGATTTAACTAGAAAAACTTTCAAGTTTGAAATAACAGAGGACTGATTCTTGCATCTGAGGTAGCATCTTGTTATCTGAGAATTGTGCATTTTTACTGATTTTGATAATCTTCTAGAGAAGAAAATACTTTTTTACAACCTTATAAATCTCTAAAAAACAGAAAGGTAGCTCAATGAAAATAAACACAATATTTTGTCATCTCAAGGACTATGTTACCAGGTATTCAAAGTGCCTAAGGACATGGCCTTATTAATTTTCCCCCACATTCTTTGAAAATATGTGATTGTTAGCATTCTACTACTGTTTCACAACCTCTGAGATCAGTGAAAACACAAGTGTACTTCTCGCCTTTATTTTAGGTTTCTAGTAATTGGTTTCCTAGATACCGTCACTTTAATTCTATCTCAAACTATGTGTGAATTCCTTACAACTCTATTTGTTGCAAGTTCTGTCTTAAGTCGGGGAGGGGGTGGGCAGGGTAAGAAATCAACAACTATTAAATTAATAAGTGCATATGTATGTATGCATACATGTATACATGCATTGGCAAAGGTCCTGTGAGAGATTTGTAGTCTCTAAAATTAATTTATTAGATAAATAAAATGAGAATCAGAGAGGTTAGGAGACATGTCCAAAGTAAAAAGAAATGGTAGATGTCAGTCTGGACTAGAATTCAGCATTTCCAATGCCAAGTCTGGTGACTTTGGGCTACCACTGAGGGTACCCTTAGTGCTTCTTAATACTCACTCAGCCAACTATGGATAGTGTTTGAATGAAGCATGTACAGACATATTTCAATTAGCCCTGTATGACTTAATACATAACATTTAAAAAAATCCATGGCAACCTATGTGGGCAAGAGAAAAGGAACAGAATGCACTTAGCAGTTTCAAGGCTGGTAACCCAGGTGGGAAAGAAAATAATGTAATTCACACAGCGTCTTAGGGATATGATATAGAAACAGGTGCATCTAAAACTGAAACTGCAAGTCATGTACATGAGAATAGAATGACTTCACTGATAAGAGTAGGAAAGGAGCTGCAGGTGGTACTGTGATAGGAGGACTGGAATGCTTTGGAATGCTAAGTATGCTCTATAAGAATCAGTCAATAAAGTATGCTATTATTGGTTTACAGACAATTAGAAGTTAGAAGTAAAGCATGATTACTGTTGCTATGTTTGCATCCAAGCTTTACAAGTAAGCAAATAGAAAAGTATACCAAATTGGTGCAAAAGGAATTGGAAGCTAACTCTCTCAATTCTTAGATATTGAAATTGAACAGCAATCCTGTCCCAAAATGTCAAGCAGAATTAATCTTTCCCCAGTACAGATGATCCCTGATTTATGATGTTTCAACTTACAATTTTTTTGGCTTTACAGTAGTGCCAAACAGATATGCATTCAGTAGAAACTAAACTTCGAATTTTAAATTTTGATATTTTCCCGGGTTAGTGACATGCAGTAGGATACTCTCTCATGATGCTGAGTAGCAACAGCAAGCCATAGCTCCCAGTCAGCTATGTGATTGTGAGGGTAAACAACTGATTTACTTACAACCATTCTGTACCCTAACAAACATTCTGTTTTCACTTTCAGTATAGTATTCAATAAATTACCTGAGATATTCCACATTTTATTATAAAACTGGCTTTGTGTTAGATGATTTTTCCCCACTTTAGGCTAATGTAAGGTAGGCTAGGCTAAGCTATTATGTTCAGTTGGTTAGGTGTATTAAATGCACCTTTTTTTTTTTTTTGCAGTACGCGGACCTCTCACTGTTGTGTCCTCTCCCGTTGTGGAGCACAGGCTCCGGACGCGCAGGCTCAGCGGCCATGGCTCACGGGCCCAGCCACTCCGCGGCACGTGGGATCTTCCCGGACCAGGGCACGAACCCGTGTCCCCTGCACCAGCAGGCGGGCTCTCAACCACTGCACCACCAGGGAAGCCCAAATGCATTTTTGACTTATGATATTTTCAACTTATTATGGGTTTATCGAGATGTAAGCCTATCATAATTTGAAGAAGATCTCTATATTTTTAGGCCACCATTCTCCACTGTGCTTATATAATTGAAGCCATTTTAGAATTTCCTAAAAGAAACATATTAACTACTGTGTGCCTGAGATTGTGTAAGGTATTGAGACACACTGGCGTAAATGATAATATGTTCAAAAATCTAAATAGTCCTCTCCCGTTGTGGAGCACAGGCTCCGGACGCGCAGGCTCAGCGGCCATGGCTCACGGGCCCAGCCACTCCGCGGCACGTGGGATCTTCCCGGACCAGGGCACGAACCCGTGTCCCCTGCACCAGCAGGCGGGCTCTCAACCACTGCACCACCAGGGAAGCCCAAATGCATTTTTGACTTATGATATTTTCAACTTATTATGGGTTTATCGAGATGTAAGCCTATCATAATTTGAAGAAGATCTCTATATTTTTAGGCCACCATTCTCCACTGTGCTTATATAATTGAAGCCATTTTAGAATTTCCTAAAAGAAACATATTAACTACTGTGTGCCTGAGATTGTGTAAGGTATTGAGACACACTGGCGTAAATGATAATATGTTCAAAAATCTAAATATAAATGGAATGCAGATTATCTTCTCCTATTAGTCAAGCAA
Organism: Neophocaena asiaeorientalis asiaeorientalis; assembly: GCF_003031525.2. NCBI lineage: Eukaryota > Metazoa > Chordata > Mammalia > Artiodactyla > Phocoenidae > Neophocaena > Neophocaena asiaeorientalis. Next base: position 16,158 of record NW_020174700.1, read on the forward strand.
AATGGATCTGAATCCTAGTTTTGCCACTTACTAGCTGAGTGGCCCTGGGCAAGTCATTTAATCTTTCTGAATCATAGTTCCATCAATTGAAAAATAATGATACTTATAATAGCTCTTTAGGGTTTCTATGAGAATTAAATTAGGAACATATAAAAAGTAACTAGGCTGTGCTTGGCACACTGTAGTAAACTGGATGTTAGTGTGTTCTGACTGCTCCACTGACCAGCTGTTCCCCCATTTCTCTCCCTCTCCTCAGGCCTCTGTATTCCCTAAGATACAAAATATTGAAACTAAGCCAATTAATAACCCTACAGTGGTATCTTAGCGTTTAAGGGAAAGGAAGAGTTGCACATCTCTCATTTTAAGTCAAAAGCTAGAAATAATTTAAGCTCAGTGAGGTAGGCATGTTAAAAGCCAAGATAGTCTGAAAGCTAGGCTTCTTGTGTCAAATCGTTAGCCAAGTTATGGATGCAAAGGAAAAATTATTGAAAAAAATTAAGTGCTACTCTAGCAAATACACAAATGATAAGAAAGCAAAATGGCCTTATTGCTGATATGGAAAAAGTTTTAGCAGTCCAGATGGAAGATCAAACCAGCCACAATATTAAGCCCTTAAGCCAAAGCCTAATCCAGTGCAAGGTCCTAACTCTTTCAAGTCTATGAAGTTTGACAGAGTTGAGAAAACTGCAGAAGTAAAGTTTGAAGCTAGCAGAGATTGGTTCATGAGGTTTAAAAAAGAAGCCATCTCCATAACATAAAAATGCAAGGTGAAGTAGCAGGTGCTGATGTAGAAACAGCAGCAAGTTACCCAGAAAAATACGGCTAAGATAATTAATAAAGTTAGCTACACAAGACAACAGATTTTAAACGTAGATGAAACAGCCTTATATTGGAAGAGAGTGCCATCTAGGGAATTCATACCTAGAGAGGAGAAGTAAATGCCTGGCTTCAAAGGACAGGCTGTCTCTCTTGTTAGGGGCTAATGCAGATGGTGACTTTAAGTTGAAGCCAATACTCGTTTACCATTCTGAAAATCCTAGGACCCTTAAGAAGTATGCTAAATTTACTCTGACTGTGCTCTGTAAATGGAACAAGAAAGCATAGATGACAGCACATGTAAACCAACATGTTTTACTGAATGTTTTAATCCATTGCTGAAATGTACTACTCAGAAAAACGTTCTTTCAAAATATTACTGCTCATTGACAATGCACCTGGTCACCCAAGAGCTCTGCTGAATATGTACAACAGGATTAATGTTTTCATGCCTGCTAACACAACATCCATTCTGCAACCCACAGATCAAGGTGTGATTTCAATGTTCAAGTCTAATTTAAGAAATACATTTTGTAAGGCTATAGCTGCCATAGACAATGATTCCTCTGTGGATCTGGGCAAAGTAAATTGAAAACCTTCTGGAAATACTTTCTTATTCTAGATGACATTAAGAATGTTTGTGATTCATGGGAAGAGGTAAAAATGTCAACATCAACAGGAGTTTGGAAGAAGCTAATTCCAAAGTTCATGGATGACTTTGAGGGATTCAAGACTTCTGTGGAGGAAGTAACTGTAGGTGTGGTGGAAATAGCTAGAAAACTAGAATTAGAAGTGGAGCCTGTGAGGTAACTGAATTGCTACAATCTCATGATAAAACTTTAGTGGATGAGGAGGTGCTTCTTACGGATGAGCAAATAGGGGTTTCTTGAGATGGAATTTACTCCTGGTAAAGATAATGTGAAGATTGTTGAAATGACAACAAAGGATTTAGAATATTACATAAAGTTAGTTGGTAAAGCAAAGGCAGATCTTGAGTATTGACTCCAGTTTTGAAAGAAGTTTTTCTGTGGGTAAAATGCTGTCATACAGCACTACATGCTACAGGAAATTGTTCATGAAAGAAAGAGTCCATCAATGAATCAAACTTTATTGTATTACTTTAAAAAATTGTCACAGCCATCCCAACCTTCAACAACCATGACCTTGATCTGTCAGCAGCTGTCAACTTTGAGGCAAGACCCTCCACCAGCAAAATGACTATGACTTGCTAAAAGCTCAGATTGTTACCATTTTTAGCAATAAAGTAATTTTTTTTTAAACATCTTTATTGGGGTATAATTGCTTTACAATGGTGTGTACAAAATCTTACACAGGATACACTTACTCCCTAACAAAAAGAGGTAAAGGGGGAAAACCATAAGTCTTGCTCTCAGAGGCCACCTCCTCAATTTGGAATGATTCGTTGTCTAAAGGAGGGAAGGAAGGAAGGAAGGAAGGAAAGAAAGAAAGAAAGAAAGAAAGAAAGAAAGAAAGAAAGAAAGAAGGTAATGTATAATAAAGTTATTAAAATTAAAATTAAGTATTAAGAAAAAAAATTTTTTAAAGAACCATGGACGGATAGAACCCTAGGACAAATGGTGGAAGCAAGACTATACAGACAAGATCTCACAAAGAAGCATACACATACACATTCACAAAAAGAGGAAAAGGGAGGGCTCTGGCGCACTCAGGCCGGGGGGAGGGAGGGGCACTGTGTGCGGGGCGGGACTGCGGCGCCAGAGGCCAGCGTGACGTTGCACCAGCCTGAGGCCCGCCGTGCGTTCTCCCGGGGAAGTTGTCCCTGGATCCCTGGAACCTGGCAGTGGCGGGCTGCACAGTCTCTGCGGAAGAGGGGTGTGGAGAGTGACCTGTGCTTGCACACAGGCCCCTTGGTGGCAGCAGCAGCAGCTTTGGTGTCTCCCGCTCGTCTCTGGGGTCTGTGCTTTTAGCTGCGGCTCTTGCCCGTCTCTGGGGTCTGCTCTTTTAGCCACGGCTCGCGCCCATCTCTGGAGTTCCTTTAAGCAGCGCTCTTAAACCCCTCTCCTCGCGCACCAGGAAACAAAGAGGAAAGAAAAAGTCTCTTGCCTCTTCGGCAGGTGCAGACTTTTCCCGGGACTCCCTCCCGGCTAGCTGTGGTGCACTAACCCCTTCAGGCTATGTTCAAGCCACCAACCTCAGTCCTCTCCCTGCGCTCCGTCGGAAACCGAAACCCAAGCTTCAGTTCGCAGCCCCGCCCTCCCTGGGGGTGAGCAGACAAGCCTCTCGGGCTGGTGAGTGCCGGTCGGCACCGATCCTCTGTGCGGGAATCTCCCCGCTTTGCCTTCCGCACCCATTGCTGTGCACTCCTCTGTGGCCCCGAAGCTCCCCGCTCCACCTCCCGCAGTCTCCGCCCGTGAAGGGGCTTCCTAGTGTGTGGAAACTTTTCCTCCTTCACAGCTCCCTCCCACTGGTGCAGGTGCCCTCCCTATTCTTTTGTTTCTGTTTTTTCTTTTTTTCTTTTGCCCTACCCAGGTACGTGGGGAGTTTCTTGCCTTTTGGGAGGTCTGAGGTCTTCTGCCAGCCTTCAGTAGGTGTTCTGTAGGAGTTGTTCCACGTGTAGATGTATTTCTGGTGTATCTGTGGGGAGGAAGGTGATCTCCACGTTTTTCTCTTCTGCCATCTTCCTGTCAGTCCTCTTCCTCTTATTTATTTCTAGTTTCATACAATTGTGGTGGGAAAAATACTTGGTATGATTTCAGTCTTAAATTTACGAAAACTTGTTTTGTGGTCTAAAATATGATCTACCTTAGAAAATGGTCAATACGTACTTGAGATGAATGTGTTTTCTGTTGTTATTAGATGGGATGTTCTCTATATATCTGTTTGGTTTATAGGGATTTTCAAATCTGCTATTTTCTTATATATTCTCTGTCTGGATGATCTTTCCATTGTTGAGAGTTGGATATTAAAGTCTCTAGCTATTATTGTACTGCTGATTACTTCTACTTTTAGTTCTGTTAGTATTTGCTTTATATATTTTGATGCTAAACTTTTGTGTGCAAAATTACTTACAATTGTTACTTCCTGCTTATGACTGATCTTCTTTGTCTTCTTGTCTTTGTCTCTTCTTCTTTGTCTCTTGTTACCATTTTTCACTTAAAGAGTATTTTGTCTGATGAAAGTTTAGCTAACCCTGTTTTCTCTTGGTTATCATTTGCTTGAAATATCTTTTCCCATCCCTTCCCTCTCACTGTATGTGTTCTTTAAAACCAAAGTGAGTGTCTTATATGCAGGATATTGTTGGATTTCATATTCTTATCCATTCAGACATTATATGTCTTTTTATTGGAGAATTTAATCCATTTATATTTAAAGTACTTATTGATATGTAATAACTTACTATTGCCATTTTATTTATTATTTTCAGAATGTTTTATCGTTCATTTGTTCCTTCCAATCTTGCTGTCTTCTTTTATCATTTGATAACTTTTTTTGTGTGTGTGTGGTACACGGGCCTCTCACTGTTGTGGCCTCTCCCGTTGCAGAGCACAGGCTCTGGACACGCAGGTTCAGCGGCCATGGCTCATGGGCCTAGCTGCTCCGTGGCACGTGGGATCTTCCTGGACTGGGGCATGAACCCGTGTCCCCTGCATCGGCAGGCAGACTCTCAACCACTGCACCACCAGGGAAACCCTATCATTTGATAACTTTTTATAGCAGTATGCTTAGACTCCTTTATCCTAATGTTTTGTTTATTTACTACAGATTTTCCTTTGTGATTGCCATTAAGCTTATATAAAATTAATTATATATATAATTATATATTATATAAATTATATATATACACACACATATATATATAATGCCTTATTTTAAGCTGATAACAATTTAACTTTGATAACATATGTAAACTTTTAACTTTTACTCCCCCTGCTACATTTTGTTATTGATGTTACAATTTACATATTTTTTCCTTGTGTATCTAATAACAAATTGTTGTTATTGTTATTTTTAATAACTTTAAAAAAATCTTTTAAACTAGTGTTGTAAAACTAGTTGCTAAACTAGAGCACCACCATTACAATATTAGGGAATCTGACTTAGACTACTATATATTTACCTTTATTAGTGAGTTTTATACATACATTCATGTTTTTATGTTGTTAATTCACATTTTTTTTTCTTGAAAAACACCCTTTAACATTTCTAGTAAGGCAGGTCTAGTGGTGATAAACTTCCTTAGTTTTGTTTTTTCAGGAAATTCTTTATCTCTCATTTTTGAAGGAATGTTTTGATGGGTATAACATCCTGTGGACAATATTTTTCTTTCAATATTTTCACATATATCATCCCACTCTCTCCTGGCATAAAAGTTTTAATTGAATTATCCACTCATACTATTATGGGGGTTCCCTTGTATGTGATGAGTCACTTTTCTATTGCTTCTTTCAAAATTCTTTTTCTTAGAGTTTTGACAATTTATTTGTGTTTCAATATAGCTCCCTTCATTTTCAAACTATTTGAGGCCTTTCATACCTCATGAATCTGGATGTCTATTTTCTCCCCACATTTGGGAAGTTTTCAGCCATTATTGCTTTAAATAATACATTTTGTCCCTTTATCTTTCTTTTCTCCCTCTGGAATTCTCGTAATGCATGTATTGTTTTGTTTGATAATATCACATAAGTCCACTTTTTTTCATTCTGCCATCTTTTTGATACTCTGACTGGATAATTTCAAAATGACTTTTCTTCTAGTTCATTTATTCTTTCTTCTGTTTAATTGAGTCTGTTCTTGAAGCTCTCTATGTCATTGGATTCTCTGGTCAAGTTCCTAGCCAGGTGGGGATTGATGTTACCCTCAGCAGTTGGATAAGGCTGCAACTTTGCTTCACTGCTCAGGCAGGTCCATGAAACAAGCTCCACAGCCATTACTGCTCAATGTCTGAGTACCCAAATCAGGTAGAACTGCCCACCGAGCTCTCTGGTCAGACAATTCCACTGGCTTGGTGCTGCAGATGGACAGATATGTTGGCTGGGTTCTCTGCTCATTTGCTACTGTACATGGGGCTCTAAAATGGGCTACACAGCTTCCTGGGTGTTCTGCTTAGACTTCCTGGTCAGATGGAACTGGGAGCTATGTTCATTGGTAGGCAGGACTATGGCAGTTTCTTATAAAAATAAATATATGTTTTCCTTATGACCTAGCAATTCTACTGCTATGTATTTTTTTTAATTTATTTATTTTTTTTGTGGTACGTGGGCCTCTCATTGTTGTGGCCTCTCCCGTTGTGGAGCACAGGCTCCGGACGCGCAGGCTCCTGACGCGCAGGCTCAGCGGCCATGGCTCACGGGCCCAGCCGCTCCACGGCATGTGGGATCTTCCCGGACCGGGGAACGAACCCGCGTCCCCTGCATCGGCAGGTGGACTCTCAACCACTGCGCCACCAGGGAAGCCCTACTGCTATGTATTTACACAAGAGAAATAAAGCATGCATCCACAAAAAGATGTATACCAAAATGCTTATAGTATTTTTATTCATAACTGTTAAAATCTGGAAAAAGGGCAAGTGCTCAACAGTAGAAGAATAAATAAACTGTGGTATAGCCTTACAATAGAGTACTATTAATCAGTATATAAACTAGCTACTGACAGATGCAACAACATGGAAGAATCTCAAAAACATGGTAAGTGAAAGAAGACTTTCACAAAGAAATACATACTGTAAAATTCCATTCATATGAAAATCTAGAATAAGAATTGACAATATTTATCTGTAAAGGGTAAGATAGCATATGTTTTAAGTTTTGTGGGCCATGTGGTCTCTGTTGCAAAAACTTAAATCTCCTGTTGTAGTGAGAAAGCAGTCATAGACAATAAGTCAATGAATAAACATGCCCATATTCCAATAAAACTTTATTTACAAAAGTAGACAGTGTGTAAGTTAAGCCCATGAGCTGTAGAGTTTGCCAACTTCTGACCTAGAAGAAACAAAACTAATCTGATAGAATACAATCAGAGTAATGGTTTTATCTGAGGGATGTGTAGGTAGGTATTTACTGAGAAAAAACATAAGGGAACTTCATGGGGTGAATGCAATTGTTAGAATTCATGGAATGATACATTCATGATCTGTCTTTAAAGTCATGTAAATTTTACTGCTATGGTAGGCAGAATTTTAAGATGATATGCAAAATTCATTGCTTCCTGATGTACATGAACTATATAATCCTTGGAAATACGAATATTATGTCTTTCATTCTTGTGATTAGGTTATATCATATAGTAGTTGACTTTAAGAGAGATTACATAGGTAGGCCTGACCTAATCACATGGTCTCTTTAAATCTGGGTCTAGATGTAAACAATGGAGGAGTCAGAAAGAATGAAAGCAGTAAAGAGATTTGGTGCAAGGGATATTCTCTGCTGCTGAATAGTGAAGGTCACATCACACGTAATATGGGTGGTCTCTGGGACTTGATAGCAGCCCCTGACTGATAGCTAGTAATTACTGGGACTTCAGTCTAAGAGTTGCATGGAACTGAATTCAGCCACAGCCAGAATGAGCTTGGAAGTGGATTCTTCCTCAGAGGCTTCAGATGAGAACTTGCTCTGTCTTATCATTGATTTCAGTGTTTTGTTACCCTGAACAGAGAATCCAGGTATACCATGCTAGGCTTCTGACCTACAGAGCTGTGATCTAAGAAACAGGTATTCTTTCAAGCTTCTAAATTTGTGATAATCTTTAGTGCAGCAATAGAAAACCAACACAAACTCAAAAGGAAAAAACTTAACTAAATATTGAATTGTAGTTAATGATATAAATGCTGGAGTGTTTGGGCGCAAAAATACTGATATGTGCCATTTACTTTCAAATGCATCAAAGATGAATTGAATTGATGAATGGATAAAAGAATGAGAAATGGATATGTACTAAAGCAAGTATATTAAAATGTTAACTGTAGTCTCTAAGTGATGGTTATTTGGTTTTTCACTGTGGTGTCCTTTCAAATTTTCTGTATATTTGAAAATATTCATAATCAAGTGTTGAAAATATGTAATGAAAGTCTGCTATTGTCTGAATGTTTGTGTCTCCTATCCAAATTCATATGTTGAAATTAAAATCCACAAGGTGATATTATTAGGAGGCGATTAGGTGAAATTAATGCTTTTATAAAAGAGGCCTCACAGAATTCTTCCATCCATGTGAAAAGACAGCAAAAAGGCAACTGTCTATGAACCAGGAAGTCTTCACTGGAAACCAAATCTGCTGGCAAATTGATCTTGGATTTCTCAGCCTCCAGAACTTAAGAAATAAATTTTTGTTGCTTATAAGCCACTGATTTTGTGGTATTTTGTTATAGCAGCCTGAATGGACTAAGACAGAAAATTGGTATCTATAAGTGTGAGTGCTGCTAGAACAAATATCTAAAAATGTGGAAGTGGCTTTGGAACTGGGTAATGGGTAGCGGCTGGAATAATTTGGGTGTGCATATTTTAAAAAGCCTATGATGATGTGAACAGAACTCTAGTGGCAATTCTGGTGACAGCCCAGAAAGAAAAGAGGAGCTGTAGGGAGAACCTCAACCTTCTCAGAGAATAACTAAGTTGTCATTAACAAATGTTGATAGAAATATGGATGGTAAAGACCATCCTGGTGAAATATAAGATGGAAATGAGGAACATGTTATTGGAAACTCGAGGAAAGACAATCTTTATTATAAAGTGACAAAGAACTTGGCTGAACTGTGTTTGTGCCCTAGTATTTTGTGGAAGGTAGAACTTGTGAATGATGAATTTGGACATTTGGATAAGAAAATTTCTAAACAAAAGATGAAGAAGCAGCCTTCTCTTGAATGCTTATAGTAAAATGCAAAGAGAGAAAGTACTTAAGTATGAAATTGTTAATCCAAAGGGAATCAGAACTTAACAATTTGGAAAATTCTTAACCTCTTCATATTGAAAGACATGAAAAGAATTGTTCAGGAGAGAATTCAAATCATGGAGCCACCCAGAGGCTTGAGTACATGAGCAGTTAGAGGATAAATGTGAAGGTAAGACCTCACTAAGGCAATGCCCAGTGGAGCTGTGGGTGTGGGCACCCAGCAATGCCATGGGTGTGGAGACACCCCAGTGTGTCAGGAAGTGGAGACGCACACTATTGTATCCAAACGGTGGAACCTTTTCCCCAGTGGACCTTGTGGGCAGAGCATCAAGTTAAGGAAGTTTATTCTCAAGTTTTAAGATTTGATGTTGTTTGCCCTGTTGGGTTTTGGACTTGCTTGGAAACTGTCACCCCTTTCTTTCTTATTTCTCCCTTTTTGAATGAAAGTGTTTAATCTATGCCTGTCCCATCATTGTATTTTGGAAGCACATAACATGTTTGATTTCTTAGGTTCAGAACTGGAGAGCAATTTTAATCAGGATGAATTATAATTTGAGTCTTATTTATGCCTAATTTAGATATTTACAGGAGAATTTGGACTTGAACTTTTGAGTTTATGGCTAGAATTATTTAAGACTTTTGGGGCTATTGGGATAGAATGAATGTATTTTGCATGCAAGAGGGATATAAGTTTTGAAGGCCAGGAGTAAAATGCTGTGGTCTGAATGTCTGTGTTGCCCCAAAATTTATATTTTTAAGTCTTAACCCCCAAGTTGATGGTATTAGGAGGTGGGGCCTCTGGGTTGATTAGGTCATGAGGGCCGGCCTTCATGAATGGGATTACTGCTTTTATAAAAGAGATGCCACAGAACTTCCTAGCATCTTATGCCATGTGAGGACACAGTAAAGAGATGGCTGTCTAAGAACCAGGAATTTCTTATTGAACACTAAATCTGCTGGCACCCTGATCTTGGACTTAGCCTCCAGAGCTGTGAGAAATAAATTTCTGCTGTTTATAAGCCAACCAATCTGTGTTATTTTATTATAGCTCCCAATAAATACTAAAACGAATGTCAACTTCAAGACTTACAGTGATGAAAAGTATCTTAGTGGTCATTCTACTCTAACCATGTGGAGGACTCCTCACTTTCTTCCATTCTATTCACTGCATTCACTTCCCAGAGATAAGGTATAAAAGGTATACCAGTCAAATTGACACTTTTTGTTTCTTTATCAGAGCTACCTTTTTTACCTTGGTGAGCTGGTCTGAGTCATCTAATGGAAACCTGAAGGACATCTATAACTTTCTCTCTCCCTTAAACCTACTTCCCCTCTCTGTGCCTCACCTTGATTCTTCTATCTGTAATCAAAGAAGAAGGCACTTTCAGTCCAAATAAAAGGAGTGAACGGAAAAGAGTATCCTAGATGCCCAAGGTCTACAAGATTTGACTTTCCCTTGGCCAAAGTGTAGTCATCCAAAAAGCCTCAGAAGTCTGTCAAGAACCATGATGTACCTGGAATTTTACTCTACTTGCAAGCTAAGTTAGCCTACCACTTTTCAGGAATACTGACAGAAAAAAGAGAGAGAGGACTTTATTATTCAAGGAAGAGAAGGCAGCATGAGCATCATGTTTGTATTTGTTCCCATTGCCCCCCTAGGTCCACTGGGGCATTATGGAGGTTGGCTCAGGTTGTTACAGTGCATGTAATGGGTTTGCATCATAGCCAAGGAACCCTGAGCTTAGGAAACACCTATCTTTTAAAACGGTTTCAAGGAAACTTGCCTAGTCTTTTTCCCTGAAAGAAGAAATTATTTTTATTATGATTATCAGTACATACATCTTTCTCCTTTGCCACAAGGAGACACTATATCTTCTAAGGCTCCTTGCTATACAAACATCCTTGAAAAGGTATTCCAGAACAAAGCTGTCAGTGTCTTTGCTCACAAGACAGGCAGAGTGTGAGAAACTCATAGGGAGTTTTCTCCCAGAAAATTCCAACAGGAACATGAAATTTGGCTCCTTTGCCTCTGACCCAGAAACCTCATGTCTTCTGCCACAATCTATGACAGTGAAACAGCATACTCATCTGACTCTAGCTACATCACTGAGGCCCATGAAACTAACCTGTGTCATGTTTTTGTCTTTCCAGACCATTTGCAGACTAACAATCATGCACCTTTTATTGCCAAAGCTACTCAACAATTAGACTATGGTGAAGGAATGTAATAGAACTTACATGCTACCTTCTATCACAGGAATCTAATGTTATTGAGGATTGCCATGGTCACTTCAAAAACTGATTCAAAGAGAATTTTGTCTGTACTTCCCTGGTCCATATAGTTTAGTAAAGCAGTCTGGTCATTAAATGTAGCTGTCCTTAGAAAGGGAGCATTTTCTTTTTGCCACTTAGGTAATAATCAGATGAAAACAATTGGGCACTATGCAGACCTATTTTGAAAATAGATATTAAAAATGCCCTTGACTGTCTTGCACTTAATCCTTCAAGACAAATAGTCTGTGTGTGAGTAGGGGATGATTGGAAGCAAGGTACAGTTGTAGCTACTGGAATGGGATGCACTGATTTTTTTGTGATAATAGAGTGAGAACAACAACCTGGCACCTGGGAAGAAAACACTTTAGACCCTGAGAAGTATGGGTTAGGGAGGATCATTAATGATCTTTATCTTCTGGTGCATCCCTGGGGCATTTCTAATAAAGGGAAACATTTTGGTGCAACTTTCCAAAACTATTGCAAGTGCCTTAAATTAAATGAATACTGGTCTTCCATCCCCTGCCAGAGAGTTCTAATTATGATTAGATTGCTATTACCATTAACCTCACTGTGAAGTCTATTAGAAGTAGCAGAGTTTGACCTTAGCTTCTGTACCTCCAATGAAAAACCCCTGTCAACACCCCCAGATGTTCTCCCCACTCCCATTCTCAGTCATTTCATAGGACAAATGAATTCCACTTGGTGGGTGGCATGGACAAACAGGACAGATTGAGCTGACTACCCTCAAAAAGTTCCTCCAAAAACAAGGACTAAGTGCAATTATTCAAACTGAACAGAGAAACCTAAGGTCTACAAAGCCAACTAGGAGAACGCATTGGAGCCCCTGTCAACCTGTGCCCCTAACTGATGTTAGTCCCACTTGGAGGGGGACAACAATTGTAAACGACACTTTATTTTCAGGGGCATCATGTACAATCCAAGGATTGTACTTGTGTATTTAAAAAAATGGGTATTAACTTACCTCTCTCCTTAAAACACAGTGGCTTTCCCTTAGGGGTGGTCAGAAGAGACCTTTAAGTGTTCAAGGCAATACCAAATTAGCCATCCTGCACAACAAGAGTACTACCACATATAATATAGATACTCCAACATATATGTACAAATCTTTTACACCACTGGAAAACATCCACCTCTTGGTCACCACTCAGGCCCAGGAATGTGCACATCACAGACTTTATAAATCCTTGGGCAGACATACCTTGGGGAAAAGGCCCACACATTCCAGCAATACATGCTCAAATCTATTTTGAGAAAGAGTTCAGCTTTTTAGGGTACTGTCAACTTAAAAAAAATACTCACTATCTAAAAGTTCAGAATTTTTTTTTTTTTATTCTAGGCATTACTGAGGACTACAGCCAGGTAAGGCAGCATTTCAGATAGCTCTAAAGGAATGTTCCAAAGAGGCAAGTGGGAAACAAGAATAAAAAGAGTTTTTGCTGAAAAAAAATATAGTGAAACATAAAAAGATTACTGTTAATCATAAAAAAGACATTTCAAGTTAATGATTTTAGTGCGTTTATTTGTATGGGAAAATGCAAGAGACTGGGTTCATTGAAATTATTCCTTTGATATGCATCTTAACTATCTAAGGCCAGTATCCTGTTTTGCTCCATTCTGAATTCCCCTCAGGGCACATGGCCAGGGGTGGCTGCAGTGGCTGATGGCTTCATGGCTACAACATCTTTGTTTACTGAAATGGCAGGTGACAATCTTTTTTGTTTTTATTTTTTTTGAACTATAGTTAATTTAAAATGTTGTATTCATTTCTGGTGCACAGCAAAGTAATTCATATATATATAAAATATTCTTTTCCTTTGTGGTTTTTTATAGGATATTGACTATAGTTTCCTGTGCTATACAGTAAGACCTTGTTGTTTATCTATTTTATATATACTAGTTTGTATCTGTTGATCCCAAACTTCTAATTTATCCATCTTGCACCCAGATTTATTCCTATGTATTTCATTTTTTAATGCAGTTTTAAATTTGATTGTTTCCTTAATTTGTCTCTCTGATACTTTCTTGTTAGTGTATAGAAATGCAGTAGATTTCATTATACTAATTTTGAATTCTGCAACTTTATCAAATTCATAGATGAGTTCTGTTTTTTGTGGTAACCTTTAGCATTTTCAATATAAAGTGTAATGTCATTTGCAAACAATGACAGTTTTACTTCTTCCTTTCCAGTTTGGATTCCTATTATTTCTTTTCCTTGTCTGATTGTTGTAATTAGGTCTTCCAATATTATGTTGAATAAAAATAGCGAGAGTGAGCTTCCTTGTCTTGTTCCTGTCCTTAGAGGAAATGCTTCCAGATTTATCCAGTGAGTATGATGTCGGCTGTAGATTTGTCACATATGGCCTTTATTATGTTGAGGTATGTTCCTTCTATACCAAATTTGTTAAGAATTTTTAAAATAAATGTATATTTAAATTTGTCAAAAGCTTTACCTGCATTTATTGAGATAGTCATGTTTTTTTTACTTTTCAGTTTATTAATGTGGTGTATCACATTTACTGATTTGCAGATATTGAGCCATCCTTGCATCCCTGTGATAAAGCTGATTTCACCATGGTGTATGATTTTTTGATGTATTGTAGAATCCAGTTTGCTAATATTTTATTAATGATTTTGAGATAATTGTTCAAGCTATTAATAGAAAACAAGACCAAGGGCATGTCCAAGTTTATATAAAAGAAAATGCTCCAGAAAGATGGCAGAGTAGAAAGATGTGAGTTCACCTCCCCTCACAAAAACAAAATCACAACTAACTGCTGAACAACCACAGGCAAAAAAGACAAGAACCTACCAAAAAAGATGTTCTACATCAAAAGACAAAAAAGAAGCAGCAATGAGACAGTAGAAGGAGCATGTTCACAATGCAATCAAATCACATGCCCACCAGATGGTCAACACACAAACTGAAAAATAATTATATCACAGAGGTTCTCCCACAGGAGTGAGAGATAAGAGCCCCACATCAGTCTCCCCAGCCTGGGATCTGGCATCAGGAGGAAGACTGCCCCTCCCCCAGAGCATTTGGCTTTGAAGGCCACCAGGGCTTGAATGCAAGAAATCTACAGGACTAGGAGAAAAAAAGACTCCACTCATGAAGGGTGCACACAACTTTTCACACACACTGAGACCCAGAGAAAAGCAGTGAGTCCATAGGAACCTGAGCCAGACCTACCTGCTACTCTAGGGGGGAATCCTGGGGAAGTGGTGAGCAGCTGTGGCTCACTGTGGAGACAAAGACATTGGTGGTGAAGATACCAGGGAGCACTAATTGTCATGGGTTCTCCTGGAGGCTGCCATTTTGACACAAAGACCTGGCCCCACTCAACAGACTCTAGGCTCCAGTGCTGGGACACCACAGGCCAAACAACCAACAGGGCAAGAATACAGCCACACTCATCATTAGACAGGCTGCTTAAAGTCTTCCTGAGCCCACAGCCACCTCTAAACACACCTCTTGACACGGCCCTGCCCACCAGAGGGACAAGATCCAAATCCACACACCAGTGGCAAAGAAACAGTCCCTCCCACCAATAACCCTGCATAAACCTCTAGATCAGCCTCTCCCACCATGGGGCATACAACAGAAGCAAGAGGAGCAAAAACCCTGTATCCTGTAGCATGAAGACTGCAAACACAGAGTTAGACAAAAGGAGATGGCAGAGGAATATGTTCCAGAAGAATGAACAAGATAAAACCCCATAAGAACAATTAAGTGAAGTGTAAATAGGCAATCTACTAAAAAAAGAACTCAGAGTAATGATAATAAAGAAGATCCAAGATCTCCAAAAAAGACTGAAGGAACAGAATGAGAAGATACGAGGCATGATTAACAAACAGCTGGAAGACATAAACAAAAGACAACAGTATTGAAGAATACAATAACAGAGATAAAAAATACACTAGAAGGAATCAATAGCAGAATAAAAGGCAGAAGAATGAATAAGTGAGCTGGAAAACAGAAGGGCGGAAATCACTGCCATGGAACAGAATTTAAAAAAATAGAATGAAAGGAAATGAGGACAGTGTAAGAGACCTCATGGACAACATTAATCACACCAACATACACGTTATAGGGGTACCAGAAGGAGGGGAGAGAGAAAGGGCCTGAGAAAATACTTGAAGAGATAATAGCTGAAAACTTCCTGAACTTGGGAGAGGAAACAGTCACCCAAGTCCACGCAGGATAAACTCAGGGGGAACACACTGAGACACATGTTAATCAAACTGAAACCAATTAAAGACAAAGAGAAATTATTAAAAGCAACAAGGCAAAATAATCAAATAGCATACAAGGGAATCCACATAAGGTTATCATATATAGAATGTGGCAAATATATAGAATGGAATATTACTCAGCCATAAAAAGAAATGAAATTGAGTTATTTGTAGTGAAGTGGATGGACCTAGAGTCTGTAATACAGAGTGAAGTAAGACAGAAAAAGAAAAACAAATACTGTATGCTAACACATATATATGGAATCTAAAAAAAAAAGCTTCTGAAAAACCTAGGAGCAGGACAGAAATAAAGGCACAGATGTAAAGAATGGACTTGAAGACATGGGGAGGGGGAACGGTAAGCTGGGACGAAGTGAGAGTGTAGCACTGACATATATACATTACCAAATGTAAAATAGATAGCTAGTGGGAAGTAGCTACATAGCACAGGGAGATCAGCTCCGTGCTTTGTGACAACCTAGAGAGGTGGAATAAGGAGGGTGGGAGGGAGATGCAAGAATGAGGGGATATGTGGAAATATGTATACATATAGCTGATTCAATTTGTTATACAGCAGAAACTAACCCAATGTAAAGCAATTATACTCCAATAAAGATGTTAAGAAAAAAAAAAAGATGAAAGTAAAAGCTGTTTCTTTGAGAAGATACACAAAATTGATAAACCTTTAGAAAGACTCATCAAGAAAAAAGGCAAGAGGATTCAAATCAATAAAATTAGAAATGAAAAATGAGAAGTTACAATGGACACTACAAAAATACAAAGGATCATAAGAAATTACCACAAGAAACTATACACAAATTAAATGGACAACCTGGAAAAATTAGGAAAATTCTTACAAAGATACAACTTTTCATGACTGAACCAGGAGGAAATAGAAAATATGAACACACTAATCACAAGTACTGAAATTGAAACTGTGATTAAAAATCTTCCAACAAACTAAAGTCCAGGGTCAGATGATTTCACAGGTGAATTCTATCAAACATTTAGAGAATAGTTAACACCTAACCTTTGGAAACTACCAAAAATTTGCAGAGGAAGGAACATTCCCAACCTCATTCTACGAAGCCTCCATCACCCTGATACCAAAACCAGACAAATACATCACAAAAACTGAAAAGTGCAAGCCAATATCATTGATGAATATAGATGCAAAAATCCTCAACAAAATACTAGCAAACCAAATCCAACAACACAGTAAAAGGATCGTACGTTAAGATCAAGTGGGATTTATCCCAGGAATGCAAGGATTCTTCATTACATGCAAATCAATCAATGTGATACACCATATTAACAAACTGAAGGATAAATCCATATCATCTCAATAGATTCAGTAAAAGCTTTTGACAAAGTTCAACACCAATTTATGATAAAAACTCTCCAGAAAGTAGGTTTAGAGTGAACCTACCTCAACATAATAAAGGCCATGTATGACAAATCTACAGCTAACATCATACTCAATGGTGAAAAGATGAAAGCATTTCTTCTAATATCAGGAACAAGACAAGGATGTCCATTCTCACCACTTTATTCAACATATATTTGGAAGTCCTAGCCATGGCTATCAGTGACAAAAAAGAAATAAAATAGCACAAATTGGAAAAAAAAATAAGTAAAACATAGAAAATCCTAAAGATGTTACCAGAAAACTACTAGAGCTCATCAATGAAATTGATAAAGTTATAGGATACAAAATTAATACACAGAAATCTGTTGCATTTTTATACACTAACAAGATCAGAAAGAGAGATTAAGGAAACAATCCCATTTACAATCACATCAAAAAGAATAAAGTACCTGGGAATATACCTACCTAAGGAGGCAAAAGACCTGTATGCAGAAAACTATAAGACACTGATGAAAGTAATCAAAGAAGACACAAACAGATGGAGAGATATACCATGTACTTGGATTGGAAGAATCAATATTGTGAAAATGACTATACTACCCAAAACAATCTACATATTCAATGCAATTCCTATCAAATTACCAAAGGCATTTTTCACAGAACTAGAGCAAATATTTTACAACATGAATTAAAACACAAAAGACACCAAATAGCAAAGGCAATCTTGAGAAAGAAGAACAGAGCTGGAGGAATCAGGATCCCTGACTTCACACTACACTACAAAGTTACAGTGATCAAAACAGTATGGAACTGGCACAAAAACAGAAATATAGATCAATGGACAGGAAAGAAAATCCAGAGATAAACCCATGCACCTATGGCCACGTAATCTATGGCAAAGGAGACAAGAATATACAATGGAGAAAAGACAGTCTCTTCAATAAGTGGTTCTGGAAAACTGCATAGCTATATGTAAAAGAATGAATTTAAGACACTCCCTAATACCATACACAAAAATAAACTCAAAATGGATTAAAGACTTAAATCTAATGTTGGATACTATAAAAGTCTTAGAGGAAAATATAGGCAGAACACTTTAATGTAAATCACTGCAAAATCTTTTTTGACTCACCACCTATAGCAATAAAAATAAAAACAAAAATAAATGGGTAGTGTATATATGTCCATGCCTCTCTCTCGCTTTATCACAGCTTACCCTTCTAGTGGGAAGTAGCCACATAGAACAGGGAGATCAGCTCAGTGCTTTGTGACCGCCTGGAGGTGTGGGATAGGGAGGGTTGGAGGGAGGGAGATGCAAGAGGGAAGAGATATGGGAACATATGTATATATATAACTGATTCATTTTGTTGTAAAGCAGAAACTAACACACCATTTTAAAGCAATTATACTCCCAAAAAAATGGGGGCATAAACTTAAATGCTTCTGAACAGCAAAGGAAATCATAAACAAAATGAAGAGACAGCCCTCAGAATGAGGAAAATTATTTGCAAACCAAACAACTGACAAGGGATTAATCTCCAAAACATACAAACACTTCGTGTAGCTCAACATCAAAAAAAAAAAAAAAAAAAAAAAAACCCACCATGAAAAGTGGGGGAAGCCCTAAACAGACACTTCTCCAAGAAGACATACAGATGGCCAACAAACACATGCAAAGATGCTCAACATCACTAATTATTAGAGAAATGCAAATAAAAAACCTCATACAGGTCAGAATGGCCATCATCAAGATTATCTACCAATAACAATTGCTGGAGAGGGTGTGGAGAAAAGGGAGCCCACATACACTGTTGGTGGCAATGTAAATTGATACAGCCACTATGGAAAACAGTATGGAGGTTCCTTGAATAACTAAAAATGGAACAACCATGTGACCTAGCAATCCTACTACTGGGCATATACCCTGAGAAAACCATAATTCAAAAAAACACATGCACAACAATGTTCATTGCAGCACTATTTACCATAGCCAGGATGTGTAAGCAACCTAAATGTCCATGGACAGAAGAATGGATAAAGAAGCTGTGGTGCATATATACAATAGAATATTACTCAACCATGAAAAATAATGAAATTTGATCATTTGTAGAGACGTGGGTTAACCTAGAGAGTGTCATACAGAGTCAAGTAAGCCAGGAAGAGGAAAGCAAATATCATATAATAACGCATATATATGGAATCTAGAAAAATGACATAGATGATCTTATTTGCAAAGCAGAAATAGCGACATAGACATAGTGAACAGATGTATGGATACCAGGGGGGAAAGGGGTGGTGAGGGAGACTGGGATTGACACATATACATTATTGATACTATGTATAAAATAGACAACTGATGGGAACATACTGTGTAACACAGGGAACTCTACCTAATGTAATGTGGTAACCTAAGTGGGAGGGATGTCCAAAAGCGAGGGTATATCTGTGTGTGTATGGATGATTCATTTTTTGTGCAGTGGAGGCTAACACACCATTGTAAAGGTACCATACTGCAATAAAATTTAATTAAGGAAAACTAAGAAAAGAAAAGGCACTGGGGAAGAATATGAAAGAAAATGGACAGGAGTGTGTGGAGCTAGTGATGGGCATAAGCAGAGAGTACAAACCTCTGGCCTGGCTGTAAGCTTATGAGAAATCACCATCCAGGCCTTGGAAGAGTAGAAGAATGCCAAAGCTGTAAAAGGAAACAGTTAAAAAAATGATAGCTGTGTCAACTATTTACCAACAGCTACTGAAATGAAGGCTATGATGACAGAATTAGGTTAGGAAAAAGAACTAAGAGAAGCACCCACAAAAGTCATTTTCTTTTTTACAAAGGATTTATCTGGCTGGAGATTTATTTCCTCCCTTACTAAACCATGCAGTCTCCCTTCCCTCCCAACATCTTAGGAACCGTGGGGTTCTGGATGCAGATAGAGATTTATTTCCCTTCCTTTGCACTGTCCTCTCTCCTGAAACCCACGGTTACAGAAGCCACTGCCTATGGAGGTTTCAAATATCAAAAATCCCATACCTACCTGCCTACAGGAGACCTAATGTGAGAAACTACAGTTCTGTGGTTTTTAAATTAATTTCTAAAATACAAAAGAATAAATATGTTACTTAAGAAGGTGAATAACTTACAAATTGGAAGGAGCTCCTGATACTCAGCTCAATGTTACTGCCCCAAAGAATGCAATTTCACCCAACTGTCTTGGGATTTGGATAGAATCATGCAGAAGGAGGCACAGTCTGTGCTGTTCACAAAATCCCATTTAACCGGCCACTTACTTGAAAAGGTCTATGAAAGGAAAAAGAGAATTCAACAAATCAAAGCACAGAACGAAGTAGATGCTAGCAGAACCTAAGGACCAACTCGATTGCAGTACCAATTCTAAAAAGTAGCCAATATTCCCACAGAGGGGTTACTTCCACTGTATGCTAATCTGCACATTTATTATTTTTATGGATCAAGTTAATCATCACTGTGTATACATGAAGTGTGACAACTTTTAAATAAACTACAGCCCTGCAAGTAAAAAAATCTGCAAATAATAAATGCTAGAGAGGGTGTGGAGAAAAGGGAACCCTCCTACACTGTTGGTGAGAATGTAAATTTGTACAGTCACTGTGGAGAACAGTATGGAGGTTCCTTAAAAAAACTAAAAATAGAGCTATCAGATGATCCAGCAATCCCACTCTTAGGCATATATCTGGAGAAAACCATAATATGAAAGTATGCATGCTGCATGCACCCCAATGTTCATTGCAGTATTATTTACAATAACCAGGATATGGAAGCAGCCTAAATGTCCATTGAAAGAGGAATGGATGAAAAAGATGTTGCACATATATACAATGGAATATTATTCAGCCATAAAAAAGAATGAAATAGTGCCATTTTCAGAGACAAGGATGGACCTAGAGATTGTAATACAATGTGAAGTAAGTTACAAATGACAAATACCATATAATATTGCTTATGTGTGGAATCTAGAAAAATGGTAGAGATGAACTT
Source organism: Neophocaena asiaeorientalis asiaeorientalis (assembly GCF_003031525.2). Lineage (NCBI taxonomy): Eukaryota > Metazoa > Chordata > Mammalia > Artiodactyla > Phocoenidae > Neophocaena > Neophocaena asiaeorientalis. The sequence goes on from NW_020174700.1 coordinate 36,752, forward strand.
ACTTGCAAAACAGAAATAGAGTCACAGATGTAGAGAACAAACTTATGGTTACCAAGGGGGTAGAGAGCAGTGGTATGAATTGGGAGATTGGGACTGACATACATACACTACTTTGTATAAAAGAGATAACCAATGAGAACCTCCTTGATAGCACAAGGAACTTACTCAGTGTTCTGTGGTGAGCTAAATGTGAAGGAAATCTAAAAAAGTGTGAAATTATGTATATGTATGACCGATTCACTTTGCTGTACAGCAAGAAACTAGCACAACATTGTAAAGCAGCTACACTCCATTAAAAATTAATATAAAAATATTTTGTAATAACCTATATGTTAAAAGAATCTGAAAAAGAAAAGATATATGTATAACTGGAATGCTTTGTTGTATACCTGAAACTAACACAACATTGTAAATCAACTATATTCCAATATAAAATAAAAATATTAAAAATTTAGTAAAATATAAGATTTAGGAATAAAAAGATAATGCTCCATACTTAGCAAATCTGTGCTTCACAAAATGTTTTACCCTCTCCATGTGTCTTTACACATGCTATTTCTCCTACTTGAAATTCTTGCCAAAGATCAGTTATGTTTGTTCTGAAGCCTAAATATGCTAATTGTATTATTTTATTTTTAATTACAAATAAACACCATATTTGCTGATGAACTTAGGCTAAATGGAAAAAAATTCTTTTTGTGAAAATTAACTTAAATTCTTGGAAAGAAAATCTCACTTTATATGATTATTATAAAAAGTTTCACACAGACACTAGGAAGCCCCTTCGCGGGAGGAGACTGTGGGTGGCAGAGGGGGGAAGCTTCGGAGCCGCAGAGGAGAGCACAGCAACAGGGGTGCAGAGGGAAAAGCGGACAGATTCCTGCACAGAGGATCGGTACCGACTGACACTCACCAGCCCGAGAGGATTGTCTGCTCACCCGCCGGGACAGGCGGGGGTTGGGAGCTGAGATTTGGGCTTTGGTCGGATGGCAGGGAGAAGGCTGGTGGTGAGAACACAGCCTGAAGGGGTTAGAACACCACGGCTAGCCAGGAGGGAGTCTGGGGAAATGTCTGGACCTCCTGAAGAGGCAAGAGACTTTCTCTTCCCACTTTGTTTACTGGTGTGTGAGGAGAGGGAAATAAGAGTGCTGCTTAAAGGAGCTCCAGAGACGGGCGCGAGCCACGGCTAACAATGCAGACCAAAGAGACAGGCATGAGACGTTAAGGCTGCTGCTACCGCCACCAAGAAGCCTGTGTCCGAGCACAGGTCACTATCCACACCCCCCTTCCAGGGAGGCTGTGCCACCCACCACTGACAGGGTCCCAGGGGCCAGGAACAACTTCTCTGGGAGAACACATGGTGCGCCTCAGGCTGGTGCAACGTCATGCGGGCCTCTGCTGCCGCAGGCTCGCCCTGCATCATGCCCCTCCCTCCCCCAGACCTGAGTGAGCCAGAGCCACCAAATCAGCTGCTCCTTTAACCCTGTCCTGTCTGAGCGAAGAACACATGCCCTCCAGCGACCTACATGCAGAGGCGGGGCCAAATGCAAAGCTGAGCCCCGGGAGCTGTGCAAACAAAGAAGAGAAAGGTAAATCTCTCCCAGCAGCCTCAGGAGCAGCAGATTAAATTTCCAAAATCAACCTGATGTACCCTGCATCTGTGGAATACCTGAATAGACAACAAATCATCCCAAATTGAGGAGGTGGACTTTGAGAGCAAGATTTTTATTTTTTCCCCTTTTCCTCATTTTGTGAGTGTGTATGTGTATGCTTCCATGTGAGATTTTGTCTGTATAGCATTGCTTTCACCATTTTTCCTAAGGTTCTATCCTTCTGGGGTTTTTTTGTTATATTTTTAACATTAAAAATAATTCTTAATAATTATCTTTTATTTTAATAAATTTATTTTATTGTATCTTATTTTATTTTCTTTTATCCTCTTTCTTTCTTTCTTTCTACATTTTCTCCCTTTTATTCTGAGCCGTGTGGATGAAAGGCTCCTGGTGCTGCAGCCAGGAGTCAGTGATGTGTCTCTGAGGTGGGAGAGCCAACTTCAGGACACTGGTCCACAAGAGATCTCCCAGCTCCATGTAATATCAAATGGCGAAAATCTCCCAGAGATCTCCATCTCAATACCAACACCCAGCTTCACTCAACGACCAGCAAGCTACATTGCTGGACAACCTAGGCCAAACAACTAGCAAGACAGAAACAACACCACCCATTAGCAGAGGGACTGCCTAAAATCATAATAAGTCCACAGACACACCAAAACATACCACCAGACGTGGACCTGCCCACCAGAAAGACAAGATCAAGCCTCATCCACCAGAACACAGGCACTAGTCCCCTCCACCAGGAAGCCTACACACCACACTGAACCAACTGTAGCCACTGGGGACAGACACCAAAAACAATGGGAACTACAAACCTGCAGCCTGAAAAAAGGAGACCCCCAAACACAGTAAGATAAGCAAAATGAGAAGACAGAAAATCACACAGCAGATGAAGGAGCAAGGTAAAAACCCACCAGACCTAATAAATGAAGAGGAAATAGTCAGTCTACCTGAAAAAGTACTCAGAATAATGATAGTAAAGATGATACAAAATCTTGGAAAAAGAATAGACAAAATGCAAGAAACATTTAACAGGGAGCTAGAAGAACTAAAGAGGAAACAAGCAATGATGAACAACAAAATAAATGAAATTAAAAATACTCTAGAAGGGATCAAGAGCAGAATAACTGAGGCAGAGGAACGGATAAGTGACCTGGAAGATAAAATAGTGGAAATAACTACTGCAGAGCAAAATAAAGAAAAAAGAATGAAAAGAACTAGGGACAGTCTCAGAGACCTCTGGGGCTACATTAAACACACCAACATTCAAATTATAGAGGTTCCAGAAGATGAAGAGTAGAAGAAAGGGACTGAGAAAATATTTGAAGAGATTACAGCTGAAAATTTCCCTAATACTGGAAAGGAAATAGTTAATCAAGTCCAGGAAGCACACAGAGTCACATACAGGATAAATCCAAGAAGAAACACGCCAAGACACATATTAATCAAACTGTCAAAAATTAAATACAAAAAAAATATTAAAAGCAACAAGGGAAAAACAATAAATAACACACAAGGGAATCCCTATAAGATTAACAGATGATCTTTCAGCAGAATCTCGGCAAGCCAGAAGGGACTGGCAGGACATATTTAAAGAGTTAAAGGACAAAAACCTGCAAACAAGATTACGCTATGCAGCAAGGATCTCATTCAGTTTTGATGGAGAAATTAAAACCTTTACAGACAAGCAAAAGCTGAGAGAGTTCAGCACTACCAAACCAGTTTTAAAACAAATGCTAAAGGAACTTCTCTAAGCAAGAAACACAACATAACTAAAAGACCTACAATAACAAACACAAAACAATTAAGAAAATGGTAATAGGAACATACATATCGATAATTATCTTAAATGTAAAGGTTTAAATGATCCCACCAAAATACACAGACTGGCTGAATGGATACAAAAACAAGACCCATATATATGCTGTCTACAAGAGACCCACTTCAAACATAGAGACACATACAGGCTGAAACTGAGGGGATGGAAAAAGATATTCCATGCAAATGGAAACCAAAAGAAAGCTGGAGTAGCAATTCTCATATCAGACAAAATAGACTTTAAAATAAAGACTATTAGAAGAGACAAAGAAGGACACTACATAATGATCAAGGGATCGATCCAAGAAGAGGATATAACAATTGTAAATATTTATGCACCCAAAATAGGAGCACTTCAATACATAAGGCAAACACTAACAGCCATAAAAGGGGAACTTGACAGTAACACATTCATAGTAGGGGACTTTAGCAGCCCACTTTCAGCAATAGACAGATCATCCAAAATGAAAATAAACAAGGAAACACAGGCGTTAAGTGATACCTTAAACAAGATGGACTTAATTGATATTTATAGGACATTCCATCCAAAAACAACAGAATACACATTTTTCTCAAGTGCTCATGGAACATTCTCCAGGATAGATCATATCTT
>NW_020174700.1:43927-44097 GCF_003031525.2 Neophocaena asiaeorientalis asiaeorientalis
AATTTAAGAAAACGGAAATTGTATCAAGTATCTTTTCTGACCACAACACTATGATACTAGATATCAATTACAGGAAAAGATCTGTAAAAAAGTACAAACACATGAAGGCTAAACAACACACTATTTAATAACGAAGTGATCACTGAAGAAATCAAAAATACCTAGAAACA
>NW_020174701.1:0-13555 GCF_003031525.2 Neophocaena asiaeorientalis asiaeorientalis
CTAATAAGAACCTGCTGTATAAAAAATATATATAAAATAAACTTCAAAAAAAGAGACTATAGAAGCTCTGTTTTCATGAAACTATCAAATAATTCATAGGTTGTTTACATCTTGTTACATATGAGTTATGGATTAGAAGACAGTTATTGTACCTGATGTGTATTGCTAGAAATATACCTGTTATGGTTTGCAAAATTAAACAAATACAAAGCAAAGAATGGGCATTTCATTGTGCTGAGATATTTGATGGGACTGGTAGATCAATAAATGCACTGTTAATGATTTTGATTACTGTGTGGAATCTTCAAATGTTGATCACTAGTGTTCTTATAGTTGAAAAACAGTGATGATTTTTCATTACATTGGCATGGTTCCATTCCGTGTAAGAATAATGATGACATACATAGTATTTTAAGTACTATTTTTGTTGTTAGTTTTATAAGGTTTTTCTTCCAAACCTTCACAGATTTGTAGTCGGTTTGGATTTATTTCCATGGTAGAACTGGTTGTATTATTGCAATGAATTTTGATGTTTCATGTTTGGGCTTAATGGTTTTTAAAATTTATTTAGGGTGACTGTTAATAGTTTTTGGTTATGCAACAGCTATGGCTACAAATCAGTATCCTGAGGTTTGAGTTTCTAAGAAAATAATCTTAGGTATACTTCTTTTATGTTGTTATGGAAATACTAATTAAAACTGCAATGCAATATTTAGTCACATTCACTAAATGGTTATAATCAAGAACCAATAAAAATATTAGCAACAATGTTGAGAAATTGGGACCCTTATGGTTTGCTTGTGGAAATGGAAAACGGTACAGACTCTATGTACAACAGTTTGACATTTTCTCAAAAAGATGAAAATATAATTACCGTTTATTTCAAAAACTCCAATCCTAGATATACACGTCAATGAACTGAAAACAGGTGTTCAAACAAGAACTGGTACACAAATATTCATAGCAACATTATTCGCAATAGCCCAAAAGGTAGAAACCATACAAAATTCCATCAGTGGATGAATGGATATGAAAAATAGGGTAGATTCAAAGACTTGCATTTTTCTGCTATGGAAAAAATAAAGTGAAATGGTGCAGCCACTGTGGAAAATATTATAGCAAAAACTTAAACGTGAAATTAACATATGATATGTCAATTCCACTTCAGGGTGTATACCCAAAAGGTTTGAAAGCAGGGACTGAAACACATATTTGTACACTCATATTCATACCAGTACTATTCATACTGGTCAAAGATGGAAGGAATCCAAGTGTCCATGGATAGATGATTCCATAAACGAGTTGTGGTATATACACAATGGAATATGATTCAGCCTTTGAACTTAAGGTATGCTACAATGTAGATGAAACTTAAAGTCATTATGTTAACGGAAACAAACCAGACCAAAAAGGTACAAACATGCTATGATTCCACTAGTATGAGATATCCAAATAAGTCAAATTCAAAGAAAGAAAGTAGAATGTGGTTCCCAGGGGTTGAAGAGGGTTGGTGTTTAATGAATGTAAATGTGGTTAATGTCGTAGAACTATATACTTAAAGTGGTTTAAATGGTAAACATTATATTGTATGGATTTAATCACAATGACAAATATGAATGAAGTACTGATACATGCTACAACATGAATGAACACTGAAAACATCCTAAGAGAAAGAAGCCATACAGCAAAGACCACCCAGATCGTATTCATTTACGCACTTTAAATCCATCAAGGTTTTATAAATAAGGGAAAGTCTCAAGAACTGTTCCAGAAAAGGTAAACTGGATCAGAATAGAAAAGCACATTTCCATATAGTTGGGGCAATGGTGAAAGTTGAACAGGGCCTGTGGATGGGATTATAAAGTGAAAACCATAATAATTCCTCATTTGGCGGTGGTCTACTGGGAGAGTGTCTCTGTTTGAGGTCGAACACACTGGAGGTTTTCATTTAGATTGGCAGATGTGGAAAATCAATGATGACTGAGGAATCTGAGCTTAGAGATAAAGTGTACATTGTACTGCTACTGCAAGTTTTCTGTATCTCTGAAATTACTAGAAAGTAAATAACTTTTCCAGACAACCATGTCAATACCGCACCTGAAAAGTAGAAAAAGACATCAAACTTCATTATAAGGGCCCAGCCCTAGCCAGATCCAATTCCCCCAAAATGATGAAGCTCATTGCTATATACATATACAACATATATGTACTATTAAAAAAGAATCTTTTTAGATGAGATTATGTATGTTAACTAATTGTATTGTGGTAATCATTTCACAATAGATGTATGACAAATCATAGGTCAATTATGTCTCAATAAAACTGGAAAAGGTTACATCAGCTTTACAATAATGTCTTTCAAATATACATATATAGAGATAGATATAGATCTATATATGTATATATAGATATATATATATAGACCAAAATAAAATGGAAATACAACTTAGCAAAGCTTACAGGATGCAACAAAAACAGCTGTAACTAAGAAGTTTATCATTATAAACACCTACAATAAGAAAAAAAGATCAGAAATAAACAATCTAACTTTACCCTTAAAGGAAGTAGAAAAAAAAGCAAAAAACAAGACCAAAATAAAATGGAAATACAACTTTGCAAAACTTACGGGATGCAACAAAAACAGCTGTAATTAAGAAGTTTATCATTATAAACACGTACAATAAGAAAAAAAGATCAGAAATAAACAATCTAACTTTACCCTTAAAGGAAGTAGAAAAAAAGCAAAAAACTAAGCACATACGAAGCAAAAGGAATGAAATATCAGAGCAGATATTAATAGAGACCATGAAAACAATAGAAAACATCCATGCAAAGTGTGCTTTTTTAAAAGATAAGCAAAATTGACAAACTTTTATCTATACTAAGAATAAAAGAGAACACTATAATACACAAAATCAGAAATGAACGATGAGAAACTGCAACTGATACAACAGAAATACAACATCATAAGTGACAAATATGAATAAGTATACTCCAACAAATTGGATAAACTAGAAGAAATAAACAAATTCCTAGAAACCTACCAAGACTGAATCAAAACAAAATAGAAAATCTAAACAGATCAGTGATGAGTAAAGAGATTGTATCATTAATCAAAAACCTACAAACAGAAAAAGGTAAAGATGAGATGGTTTCACTGGGAAGTTCTACCAAACACTTAAATAAGAATTAATACAAATCTATCACAAACTCTTCCAAAAAAATTAAGAGGAGGAACATTCCCAAACTCATTTTGTGGGTCCAACGTAATTTTGATACTGAACCTACGTAAGCACACTACCAGAAAAAAAGAAAAAGAAAAAAATGGGAAGTATCCCTGATGAATACAAATGCAAAAATTCTCAACAAAATACTAGCAAACCAAATTCAATGGCATACAAAAGGATCATACACCATGCATGACCAAGTGGGATTTATCCCTGGGGTGCAAGGATGCTTCAATGTAAATTAAATAAAATATGTAAATTAAAATATGTGATGCACCACATTAATAGAATAAAACATAAAAATCATATGGTAATTTCAATAGACACAGAAAAGGCACTTGACAAAATTGAACATCCTTCCAAAACTGGTTTAGAAAAATGTACCTCAACATAATAAAGGCCATAAAGAACAAATTCACAGCAAACATTATTCTCAATGGTGAAATTCTGAAAGATTTTCTGCTAAAAATAGGGAAAAAAACAAGCATGTCAATTCTCATCACTCCTTTTCAATATGGTGCTGGAAGTCCTAGCCATTTCAATTAGGCAAGAAAAGGAAATAAAAGAAATCCAAATGGGAAAGGATGAAGTAAAACTGTCTCTGTTTGCATTTAATATCATCTTATATATGAAAAATCTTAAAGATTCCACCAAAAAAATTATATCTAGTAAACAAATTTAGTCAAGTTGCAGGATACAAAATCAACGTAGAAAAAACAGCTGTGTTTTATTTTATTTATTTTTGGCTGAGTTGGGTCTTCACTGATGCATACAGGCTTTCTCTAGTTGCTGTGAGTGGGGGCTACTCTTCATTGCAGCATGCAGGCTTCTCATTGCAGTGTTTTCTCTTGCTGCGGAGCACAGGCTCTAGGTGTGTAGGCTTCAGTAGTTGCAGCACGCAGGCTCAGAAGTTGCGGCACATGGGCCCTAGAGTGCATGGGCTTCAGGAGTTGCGGTACGTGGCCTCAGTAGTTGTGGCTCACGGGCTCTAGAGTGCAGGCTCAGTAGTTGTGGTGCACGGGCTTAGTTGCTCCGTGGCATGTGGGATCTTCCCAGACCAGGGATTAAACCCATGTCCCCTGCATTGGCAGGCGGATTCTTAACCACTGTGCCACCGGGGAAGTACCAACAGCTGTGTTTTAATATACTAACCACAAACAATTTGAAAAAAGAAGGAAGGAAAACAATCATATTTACAATAGCCTCAAAAATAGATAAAACACTTAGGAATAAATTAAACCAAGTAGGTGAAAGATCCATAAAACTACAAGACCTTGATGAAAGAAACTTCAGAAGATACAAGTAAATGGAAAGAGTTCTCGTGATCGTGGATTGGAAGAATTAATATCGTTAAAATGTCCATACTATACAAAGCCATCTATAGATTCAATGCAATTCCTATCAAAATTCCGATGACTTTTGCACAGAAATAAAGAAAACCACGCTAAAAGCTGTATGACACCACAAAACACCCCTAATAACCAAATCAATCTGGAGAAAAAAGAACAAATCTATAGGCATCACAATTCCTGATTTCAAACTTTATTACAAAGCTATAGTAATCAAAACAGTATGATACTGGCAAAAAATAGAGACATAGACAAATGGAACAGAATCAAGAGCCCAGAAATAAACCAGCTCATACATGGTCAACAAATATTTGACAAGGGAGCAAAGAGATGCAATGGTAAAAGAATAGTTTCTTCAATAAATGTGCTGGAAAAACTGGAGAACTACAAGCAGAAGAATGAAATAAACCGCTTTCTTCTACCACTCACAAAAATTAACCCCACATGGGCTAAAGGCTTAACTGTAAGACGCCAAACTATTACTTCTTCTGTTACTTGAAGAAAACCTAAGGAATAAACTCCTTGATATTGGTTTTTTTTTATTAACATCTTTCTTGGAGTATAGTTGCTTTACAATGGTGTGTTAGTTTCTGCTTTATAACAAAGTGAATCAGCTATACGTATACATATCTCCCCATATCTCTTCCCTCTTGCGTCTTTGATACTGGTTTTGACAAAGACTTTTTGGATATTTGTACCAAGGGTGCAAGTGACAAAAACCAAAATAAACAAGTGGAACTTGTTTCATATGAAATAAAAACTAAAATAACAAACAAGCAAAAAACATTAAACTAAAAAACAACACTTCTACATAGCAAAATAAACAATCAGCAAATACAAAGGAAACCTACAGAATGGGAGAACATATGTGGAAACCATCTTTCTGATAAGGGCTTTATCCAAAATACATAAAGAATATATAAAGCTCAATGGCTAAAAAAATAAAAATCTGGGATAAAGACTTGAATAGACACTTCTCCAAAGAAGACATCCAAACGACAAACAGATACGTAAAAAGATGCTCATCTAAATGTCAGGGAAGTGCGAATCAAAACCACAATGAGATATCACTTCATACCTGCTAGAACGGTTACGTGAAGAAAAGAAAAGGGCAACTCTTATGTACTTTTGGTGGAAGTGTAAACTGGTACAATTGTAGGAATCAAAAAGAATGGAATTGGAGCCTTATCTTACATCATTCACACAATTTACCTCAAAATGGATTAAATATTTAAATGTAGGACTTGAAACAATAAAAATCCTAAAAGAAAATATAGGAGTAAAGCTCCTTGACATTGGTCTTGGCAATAATTATTTTTTGCATATGACCCTAAAATAACAGGCAACAAAAGGAGAAATAAACAAGTGGGACTATGTCAACCCAAAAACCTTCTGCACAGTAAAAGAAACAATCCAAAGAATGAAAAGGCAACATATGGAATGGGAGAAAATATTAACAAACCATCTTATCATAAATGGTAATTACCAAAGTATATAAATAAATCACACAACAGCAAACAAACAAAAACAAATAATCTGATTAAAAATGGTTAAAAGATCTGATTAGACACTTTTCAAAAAATAGTACAAGTGTCCAACAGGTACATGAAAAGGTGTTCAGCATCATTCATCATCACAGAAATGCAAATCAAAACTGTAATGAGATACCACCTCACACCTGTTAGAATGGCTACAGTCAAAGAGACAAGAGATTACAATTGTTTGCAAGGATGTGGACAGAAGGAAATCCTTTTTGGTGAAAATGTAAATTACTACAGCCACTGTGAAAAACAGTATGGAGGTTCCTCAAAAAATTAAAAGTAGTCATTTTGTTGTCCCAGTACCATTTGTTGAAGAGACTATCATTTGCCCATTGAGTATGTGTGACTCCCTTCTCAAATATTAGTTGACTTTATATGCAGGAGTTTATTTCTGGGCTCTCTATTCTGTTCCACTGACTATGTGACTATTTTCTTGCCAGTACCATACTGTCTTAATTACTGTATCTCTGTAATATAGTTTTAAATCAGGAAGTTTGATGCCTCCCGACTTGTCCTTTCTCAGGATTGCTTTGGCTATTTGGGGTCTTTCGTTTGACAAAGTTTAAGATTTTTTTTTCTATATCTGTGAAAAATGTCATTAGAATTTTGATAGAGATTTAATTGAATCTATAGATGTGTAGTATGGACATCTGAATGATATTAATTCTTCTGATCCATGGGCATAGTATATCTTTCTATTTTATTTTTTCTTCTTCAATTTTTTTTCATCAAAATCTTCAAGTGTTTACTGTACAATTAGTTCCCTTCCTTGGTTAAATTTATTCCTAACTATTTTATTGGTTTTGATGCTATTGTGAATGGAGAAAGAATAGCATCTTCAACAAATGCTGTTGGGAAAATTGGAAAACCACATGCAGAAAAATGAAATTAGACCCTTATCCTATAGCACTCACAAATATTAATCAAAATGGATTAGAGACAAACATAAGGACTGATACCCTAAATCTCCTAGAAGGAAACATAGAGAAGACGTGCCTTAACATTGGTCTTGGCAATGATTGTTTTGGATATGACCCTACAAGCATAAGCAACAAAGGTAAAAAAATCAGTAAGTGGATCTACATCTACCTACAAAGCTTTTGCACAGCAAAAGAAACAATCAACAAAATGTTAAGGGAGAATACAGAAAAAGGAGAATATGTTCTCAAAGCATATATTGGATAAAAGGTGAGTATCCAAAATCTGTTTATATTGAACTCATACAACTCAACAGCAAAAACAAACAAGCAAAAACAACAAACAAAATCCAATTTAAAAATGGGCAGTAGAATTGAATACATACTTTTCCAAAGAAGACTTCTAAACGGTCAACAAGTACGTGAAAAGATGCTCAACATCCCTAAAAAGTAGGGAAATACAAATCAAAACCACAATGAGGTATCATCTCACAGCTTTAGAATTACTATTATCAAGACAAGAGGTAAGCATTGGTGAGAGTATGGAAAAAAGGGAACCCTTGTGCACTGTTGGTGGGGATATAAATAGTTTAGTCACTATGGAAAAACTAGAGGTTGCTCAAAAAATTAAATATAGGACCATATGCTGCAGCAATACCATATCCTGGTATACAGCAAAAGGAAATAAAAACAAGGTATCAAATGTATATCTGCACTCGCATGTTTATTGCATCATTATTCACAACAGAGGAATCAATAAAGAAGATGTGGTGTTTACATACAACGGGATATTATTCAGCCTTAAGAAAGAAGGAAAAAAGAAAGAAAGAAAGAAGAAAACCCTGCTATTTGAGACATCATGGATGAGCCTTGAGGGCATTATACTTAGTGAGATAAGCCAGACAAAGACACATATTGTATATTACCTATATATGGACTCTAAAACCAAACCCTTAGCAACAGAGAGTAGAATGGTGCTTACCAGGGGGTGAGGGGTGGAGAAATTGGGGAGATGTTGTTAAAAGGCACAAACTTGATACTAGAAGATGAATAAGTTACGTAGACCTAACACGCAGCACAGTGATCACAAACGACAATGCTGTCTTATATATCTCAAAATTGCTAAGATGCTGGATCATAAGTGTTCTCACCAAAAATAAATTATAATTATGGGATGTGATATAGATGTTAAGTAAAGCTAAGGTGGTAATCAGATTGCAGCAAGGGGGGGCTCTAACGGGCTACGGGTCTGGACGTTGCTTAGCAGGCCCAGGTGCGCCTGGGGGTACTCAAGGTGTCTTGCCGGGAACAGGGTGCCCAGGCTAGCCTCCTAGGTGTCCAGAGAGCTGTGCTGCCGTTCAAGGAGGGATACGTTTCCAGAGCCCTCGAACAGCCCCAGGACCTTAATTCTGGCCAGTCCGACCTGCCATGGAAGTCTTTGTCACGGCCGTATTCGGAGCTGCCATCACATAATATTCTGCTTTCCATTCATCTAGGACCTCGTACTTGAAGTCACTCTGGTCGAGGAGAAACTCAACATCCAACCATGCTGTGTCACTAACACGGCACTCAGTGTGATCACTTGCCTCAAGGTAAGGCCCTGAACTGCCGTGCGGAAGCCGAGGTGCGCAGCAGCGTCCATGAGGCCGTAGCAGCTGCTCTGCCATATCTTAACGGCAGTACGCCTTTCAGGACACATAGGAGCCTCGCCTGGGCACCCTATTCCCGGCAGGAACGGTGAGTACCCCCAGGACCCCCCGGGCCTGCTAAGCACCTGCCAGGCCCGTAACCCATCGGAGCTACTCTGTGTATGCCGAGTGTTCGGCAACACACTGAATGTTCCTTAAGGAGAGCTGCGTTTCCAGAATTCTCGAGCTGCCTCACGACCACATTTCTGGTCAGTCCAACGTGCCATGGAAATCTACGTCATGACCGTCGTCTGTGCTGCCACGGGAAAACGTTCTGCTTACAGTTCTTTGAGGAGCTTGTACCTGAAGTCAACTCTGCTCAAGGAAAAATTCACCATCCTACCATGCTGTGTCACTAACGGGACACTCAGCGTGATCACTTGCCTCAAGGTATGGCCCTGTAAGGCCGTGCGGAAGCGGAGGCGTGCAGAAGTTGCCACGATGCCGTAGCCGCTGCTCTCCGTTATCTTAACGGCTTTACAGGACACCTACGAGCTTCGCGTGGGCACCGCATTCCCAGGAGGATCCCCGAGTACCCCAGGCCCCCCCTGGGCCTGCTAAGGAACGTCCTGGCGCGTATCCCTTCGGAGCCTGTCTGTTTATGCCGACTGTAGCGCAACACACTGCGCTTCCTCACGGGACATCTTGCAATCCCCTGCACTCCCAAAGTTTCAAGAACACCCTTGAAGCACGTGCCACATGCCTGGTAAGTCTGACTCGTTGCCCTAGTGTGAGCTGCACTGAGGAAAACCCTGGGCTTCAAACTCCAACTAGGACCTCCTGCCTGAAGTCACCCTGCCACCAGGAGAGAGTCGGCTTGCATTCCGACTTCCACTAAAGCCCAGTTCTTCGTGTAACACTGAAGGCTTTTGAGGAGCCAGAGGCCCGAGCCCTAGCTACGGCGTACGTTGATTGAGGCAGTTTGCTGGAGGCAGAATACCCTGCTTCGAGGAGTTGATTCAGGGAAGGCACCACTGGCTAACCAGTATCTATTTTGACTTGCTAGAAACCACAGGGATGTATGCTGCGTGTGCCCGTGGAAATGGGGGCCTGATGCAACTAGCCTTGCTTTCCCATTTGGAAAGCTCCATGCCTGCTGCCTTGAAGCTACCTGAAATTCATTTCTGTTTACCGGCCTCTAGCCAGTGTAGGCCTGGCTCTGGGGAAAAAATGAGTTTCCTCTATCTAAACCACGTGCTTCCATGGCCGGTGTGGAGCTCAGCCTACAATGCTCTAGAGCTAAAGGGAAACTCAACGTGAGTACTTGCCTCGAGGACAGGCCCTGAGTATCCTTACAGAAAAGGAGGCATGCAGCTGCTTCCATGAGGTCTTAGTCGCCGTTCTGCTGTAGTTGAAAGGAAGTACCCTTTCCAGGACTCCTAGGCTCAAGCCAGAGGCCCGAGCCCTAGCTACGGCGTACGTTGATTGAGGCAGTTTGCTGGAGGCAGAATACCCTGCTTCGAGGAGTTGATTCAGGGAAGGCACCGCTGGCTAACCAGTATCTATTTTGACTTGCCAGAAACCACAGGGATGTATGCTGCGTGTGCCCGTGGAAATGGGGGCCTGATGCAACTGGCCTTGCTTTCCCATTTGGAAAGCTCCATGCCTGCTGCCTTGAAGCTACCTGAAATTCATTTCTGTTTACCGGCCTCTAGCCAGTGTAGGCCTGGCTCTGGGGAAAAAATGAGTTTCCTCTATCTAAACCACGTGCTTCCATGGCCGGTGTGGAGCTCAGCCTACCATGCTCTAGAGCTAAAGGGAAACTCAACGTGAGTACTTGCCTCGAGGACAGGCCCTGAGTATCCTTACAGAAAAGGAGGCATGCAGCTGCTTCCATGAGGTCTTAGTCGCCGTTCTGCTGTAGTTGAAAGGAAGTACCCTTTCCAGGACTCCTAGGCTCCCCGGGTGTGCATGATTTGCTCCAGGATTACTGAGTACCTGCAGACCCCTATGGGCCTCCTGAGCAACATCGAGGCCCATAGGTCGGTCCGTCTGAGGCCCTCTGTGTTTGCCGAGTGATGGGCCACACACTGCATGTTCGTTAAGGAGGGCTACGTTTCCAGAGCCCTCGAACAGCCTCGACACCACATTTCTGGCCAGTCCGACGTGCCATGGAATTCCTCGTCATGGCCATCGTATGAATTGCCATGGGAAAACAGTCTACTTACAATTCTTCGAGGGCCTCGTACCTGAAGTCACTCTACTCGAGGAGAAACTCAGCGTCCTACCATGCTGTGTCACTTAAGGGACACTCAGCGTGAGAACTTGCCTCAAGGTAAGGCCCTGAACTGCCGTGCAGAGGCCGAGGCGTGCAGCAGTGTCCATGAGGCCGTAGCCGCTGCTCTGCGTTATCTCAACGGCAGGCAGTACGCTTTTCAGGACCCCTACGAGGCTCGCGTGGGCACCCTATTCCCGTCAGGAACGGTGAGTACTCCCAGGACCCCGTGGGCCTGCTAAGCAACTGCCAGGCCCGTAGCCCTCCCGAGCTACTCTGTGTATGCCGAGCATAGGGCAACACACTGCCCTCCTTCACGGGACAGCTTGAAATCCCCAGCGCTCCCACAGGTTCACGAAGACCCTTCTGGCACCTCCAACATGCCGGGTGGGTCTGCCTCGTTGCCCTAGTCTGAGCTAAACTGAGAGAAGCCTTCGGTTTCCAGTTCCACCTAGGACCTCCTGCCTGAAGTCGCCCTGCCTCCAGGAGAAAGTCGGCTTGCATCCCGACTGCCACTAAAGCCCAGTTTTTCGTGTAACGCTGCATGCTTTTGAGGAGCCACAGGCCCGAGACCTAGCTAGGGCATACCTTGGTTGAGACAGTTTGCTAGATGCAGAACACCCTGCTTCGAGGAGGTGATTCAGGGAAGTAACCAGTGGGAACATGTGTCTCTTTTCACTTCTTAGAAACCAAAGGGATGTATGCTGCACGTGCCCTTGGAAATGGGGACCTGATGGAACTATCCTTGCATTCCCATTCTGAAAGCTCCATGCATGCTGTCCTGAAGCTACCTGAAATTCACTGCTGTTGACAGTCCTCCAGCCACTGTAGGCCTGGCTCAGGGAGGAAACTGAGCTCTCTCTGTATTAACCAGGTGCTTCCATGGCCGGGTTGGAGCTCAGCCTGCCATGCTGTAGAGGTCGAGGGAAACTGAACGTGAGTAGTTGCATCGAGGACAGGCCCTGAGTATCCGTACAGAAAGGGAGGCATGCAGCTGTTTCCATGAGGTCTTAGTCCCAGTTCTGCTCTAGTTTAGTGGAAGTACCCTTTTCAGGAAGTCCTAATCCCCCTCGGGTGTGCACCATTTCCTTCCAGGATCACTGAATACCTCCAGGCCCCGGTGGGCCTGCTGAGCAACATCGAGGCCAATAGGTCTGTCCTTCGGAGGCCCTCTGTGTTGGCCGAGTTATGGGCGACACACTTCACTGCATGTTCGTTAAGGAGAGGTACATTTCCAGAGCCCTCGAACAGCCCCAGGACCTTAATTCTGGCCAGTCCGACGTGCCATGGAAGTCTTTGTCACGGCCGTAGTCGGAGCTGCCATCACATAATATTCTGCTTTCCATTCTAGAACAGCCCCAGGACCTTAATTCTGGCCAGTCCGACGTGCCATGGAAGTCTTTGTCACGGCCGTAGTCGGAGCTGCCATCACATAATATTCTGCTTTCCATTCTTCTAGGACCTCGTACTTGAAGTCACTCTGGTCGAGGAGAAACTCAACATCCAACCATGCTGTGTCACTAACACGGCACTCAGTGTGATCACTTGCCTCAAGGTAAGGCCCTGAATTGCCGTGCGGAAGCCGAGGTGCGCAGCAGCGTCCATGAGGCCGTAGCAGCTGCTCTGCCATATCTTAACGGCAGTACGCCTTTCAGGACACCTAGGAGTTTCGCGTGGGCACCCTATTCCCGGCAGGAACAGTGAGTACCCCCAGGACCCCCTGGGCGTCCTAAGAAACTGCAAGGGCCGTAACCCATCGGAGCTACTCTGTGTATGCCGAGTGTTCGGCAACATG
This sequence comes from Neophocaena asiaeorientalis asiaeorientalis, assembly GCF_003031525.2. Classification (NCBI taxonomy): domain Eukaryota; kingdom Metazoa; phylum Chordata; class Mammalia; order Artiodactyla; family Phocoenidae; genus Neophocaena; species Neophocaena asiaeorientalis. The sequence goes on from NW_020174701.1 coordinate 12,733, forward strand.
CTGAATGTTCCTTAAGGAGAGCAACATTTCCAGAATTCTAGAACTGCCTCAGGACCACATTTCTGGCCAGTCCAACGTGCTTGGGGTGGGGCGGCGGGAGCCTTATGTGCCAGCTGATAACGTCCCCGGGCAAAGTCACCAGGGAGCTGCCTGCCTGAGTGGGCCAAGTAACTTCCCTCACCCTGCTTCGAGACGGAGAAAAGAGACCCTGCTTCACCTTCAGCGGCAACCCCCTCCCTGTTTATCAACAGCTGAGAAGGGCTGGGAGGGTCTCAGCTGGAATTTACCCTTCTTGGGGTGGAGACGTTGTGCGCTGCCCCCTTGAGAACTCAAGCCCCATCAAAAGTCCAGAAAGAACAATGACTTTTGTCTTGTCCTATTTGCTTTCTGGATGGTCCCTGCGGAGGCGAGCAGAGCTGTACGCCCCCCTTTGGGGGAGAGAAAAAGGACGCAGGAAAGACGGCCCCGGCAAGTCCCCTCCGTTCACATTTACCAAAGCCTCGCAAGACCCCCGACCTTTCACGGGCATCATCTCATTTATCGCCCGTGGCTCAGAGACGGAAACAAGAGCCCAGGATCACAACGGCCCACGGTGGTGGAGCTGCAGAGCCCGGGCGCGCGCCTGCCTTCTGGACGCCGCCGTCTCCCCCGGACGCTCGGGCGGACACGCCGGGGCGGACCGGGCTCCTGGGCCCCGGGCCCTCGAGGAATCGGCGCCGCGGGCACAGCCGTGCCCTGAGACTGGGGAGCGGCTCCGGGCCTGCAAGTCGGCCGGGTCAGCCCTCCCCCAGGGCCCGGGCCTCCCCTTCGGGCCAGTTCCTGG
>NW_020174701.1:30639-33748 GCF_003031525.2 Neophocaena asiaeorientalis asiaeorientalis
CGAGCTACTCTGTGTGTGCCGAGCACGGGGAAACACACTGCCCTCCTTCACGGGACAGCTTGAAATCCCCAGCGCTCCCAGTGGTTCACGAACAGCCTTCTAGCACCTCCAACATGCCGGGTAAGTCTGACTCATTGCCCTAGTCTGAGCTAAACTGAGAGGAGCCTTCGGTTTCCAGTTCCACCTAGGACCTCCTGCCTGAAGTCGCCCTGCCTCCAGGAGAAAGTCGGCTTGCATCCCGACTGCCACTAAAGCCCAGTTTTTCGTGTAACGCTGCATGCTTTTGAGGAGCCACAGGCCCGAGACCTAGCTAGGGCATACCTTGGTTGAGACAGTTTGCTAGATGCAGAACACCCTGCTTCGAGGAGGTGATTCAGGGAAGTAACCAGTGGGAACATGTGTCTCTTTTCACTTCTTAGAAACCAAAGGGATGTATGCTGCACGTGCCCTTGGAAATGGGGACCTGATGGAACTATCCTTGCATTCCCATTCTGAAAGCTCCATGCATGCTGTCCTGAAGCTACCTGAAATTCACTGCTGTTGACAGTCCTCCAGCCACTGTAGGCCTGGCTCAGGGAGGAAACTGAGCTCTCTCTGTATTAACCAGGTGCTTCCATGGCCGGGTTGGAGCTCAGCCTGCCATGCTGTAGAGGTCGAGGGAAACTGAACGTGAGTAGTTGCATCGAGGACAGGCCCTGAGTATCCGTACAGAAAGGGAGGCATGCAGCTGTTTCCATGAGGTCTTAGTCCCAGTTCTGCTCTAGTTTAGTGGAAGTACCCTTTTCAGGAAGTCCTAATCCCCCTCGGGTGTGCACCATTTCCTTCCAGGATCACTGAATACCTCCAGGCCCCGGTGGGCCTGCTGAGCAACATCGAGGCCAATAGGTCTGTCCTTCGGAGGCCCTCTGTGTTGGCCGAGTGATGGGCGACACACTTCACTGCATGTTCGTTAAGGAGAGGTACATTTCCAGAGCCCTCGAACAGCCCCAGGACCTTAATTCTGGCCAGTCCGACCTGCCATGGAAGTCTTTGTCACGGCCGTAGTCAGAGCTGCCATCACATAATATTCTGCTTTCCATTCTTCTAGGACCTCGTACTTGAAGTCACTCTGGTCGAGGAGAAACTCAACATCCAACCATGCTGTGTCACTAACACGGCACTCAGTGTGATCACTTGCCTCAAGGTAAGGCCCTGAATGGACGTGTGGAAGCCGAGGTGCGCAGCAGCGTCCATGAGGCCGTAGCAGCTGCTCTGCCATATCTTAACGGCAGTACGCCTTTCAGGACACCTAGGAGTTTCGCGTGGGCACCCTATTCCCGGCAGGAACAGTGAGTACCCCCAGGACCCCCTGGGCGTCCTAAGAAACTGCAAGGGCCGTAACCCATCGGAGCTACTCTGTGTATGCCGAGTGTTCGGCAACATGCTGAATGTTCCTTAAGGAGAGCAACATTTCCAGAATTCTAGAACTGCCTCAGGACCACATTTCTGGCCAGTCCAACGTGCTTGGGGTGGGGCGGCGGGAGCCTTATGTGCCAGCTGATAACGTCCCCGGGCAAAGTCACCAGGGAGCTGCCTGCCTGAGTGGGCCAAGTAACTTCCCTCACCCTGCTTCGAGACGGAGAAAAGAGACCCTGCTTCACCTTCAGCGGCAACCCCCTCCCTGTTTATCAACAGCTGAGAAGGGCTGGGAGGGTCTCAGCTGGAATTTACCCTTCTTGGGGTGGAGACGTTGTGCGCTGCCCCCTTGAGAACTCAAGCCCCATCAAAAGTCCAGAAAGAACAATGACTTTTGTCTTGTCCTATTTGCTTTCTGGATGGTCCCTGCGGAGGCGAGCAGAGCTGTACGCCCCCCTTTGGGGGAGAGAAAAAGGACGCAGGAAAGACGGCCCCGGCAAGTCCCCTCCGTTCACATTTACCAAAGCCTCGCAAGACCCCCGACCTTTCACGGGCATCATCTCATTTATCGCCCGTGGCTCAGAGACGGAAACAAGAGCCCAGGATCACAACGGCCCACGGTGGTGGAGCTGCAGAGCCACCCGAGAGAACCAGGCGGGAGCGCGCGGCCGAGCCGAGGCGCGGGATGACAGCCCTCGGCGTGCAGGTGGGCGAGAGCCCGGTGCGGGGGGTGTGGAGGGGCCCGGCCGGGGTCCGGGGGGGGAAGCCGCCCAGGGCGCGGTCTCCTCGAGGTCCTGCGGCACCGAGGCTCCCAAACGGCTAGGGAGGAGTGTTGGGCTTCTCTTTGGGGTCCGCAGTGTTCATCCCTTAGGTGCACCAGAGGGGTTCCTCCTGTTCAAAGGGGGCGCGTCTGGAGCGGAGGATGGACGGAATCCACTCGTAAAAATGAGCCTCGCCTTGTCACACGAGGAAGAATCTCTGGGGAAGCCAGAACTTTCCTGGGCGGGGGCAGCAAGACCATCTCCCCTCCCAAAACTGATTTTGGGGGGCGGGCAAGGGGGTGGACTCGCTGGGGCACGCGGAAACCTCAGGACAGGCTGTAGAGAGGGGAGGGGCCCGCCTCGCAGAGATGGGGTTTCTCCTTAGAATGATGCGAGGGGTCCATCCGCACCCCCACCCCCCGGGCGTGCGGCTCTCCGCTGCCCTGCGCCGAGCTTCCCTAGCGGACGCGTCCCGCCTCCTTACCTCCCGACTGGACGGTCGGGACGGTGAGAGCGGCCCGCAGCCTCTGCCTGCAAGTGCTCGGCGCCCCGCAGCGCAGATTCCGGGGCTGATCCCGCTGCGCCCACTTTGTAGATGCGGTGACCGAGGCTCAGGTGCAGTAACCCGCCCGTGGCGGCCGGCTCAGCGATAGAATCCAGTCGAACCAGACTTCTGGGCCCGAACAGGAGAAACTCCACCCACAGGCCGCGCCCCAAGCCCCTTGTGGCCGGGACACCGCAACCCTAGAGCCGGATGCAGCGAGTTCCTCTCGTTCTGGGCATAATCTGGGGTCCCGGCCGAGCCGCCTCCGGGACCGGCAGTGAGGAGGGTGGGAGCGGATTTAGGAGCGATTTGGGGAAGCGAGTGCTAGATTAAGAGGTGAAGAAACTGCGGCAGGATTAACGGGGGTGGGGAGGGCAGGAGAGCAGCCAGGTAAACAGACTTGACCTTT
>NW_020174701.1:33774-39365 GCF_003031525.2 Neophocaena asiaeorientalis asiaeorientalis
TCCGGGGCTGATCCCGCTGCGCCCACTTTGTAGATGCGGTGACCGAGGCTCAGGTGCAGTAACCCGCCCGTGGCGGCCGGCTCAGCGATAGAATCCAGTCGAACCAGACTTCTGGGCCCGAACAGGAGAAACTCCACCCACAGGCCGCGCCCCAAGCCCCTTGTGGCCGGGACACCGCAACCCTAGAGCCGGATGCAGCGCGTTCCTCTCGTTCTGGGCATAATCTGGAGTCCCGGCCGAGCCGCCTCCGGGACCGGGACCGGCAGTGAGGAGGGTGGGAGCGGGTGCGGTCCCGCCTTCGGGAGCCGACGGCCCTGCGAGGGAGAGACGTGCACACCGGGATTTAGGAGCGATTCGGGGAAGCGAGTGCTAGATTAAGAGGTGAAGAAACTGCGGCAGGATTAACGGGGGTGGGGAGGGCAGGAGAGCAGCCAGGTAAACAGACTTGACCTTTCAGTGAAAGAAGGGGGGCGGGGCTGATGCTTAGGAGCACTTAACCGCCTGCCTGGGACTGTTCTAAGCGGTTGGGGTGCTTAGGTCTCCTTTCGGCTCCCCCCGGGGGGCCAGGAAGCAGGTACTGTTATCTTCAGGGGGTAAATAGCTCGCCCGAGGCCAAAGAGCTAAAAGGCAAGTGTGCTGGCTCCCGGTGCCCTGCGGTCACGCAGGCGGAGCGGGCTTACTCTTTAGGAGGCTGTAGAGGAGATTTCCAATCAGGAAACAGGTACTGTTATCTTCAGGGGGTAAATAGCTCGCCAGAGGCCAAAGAGCTAAAAGGCAAGCATGCTGGCTCCAGTGCCCTGCGGTCACGCAGGCGGAGCGGGCTTACTCTTTAGGAGGCTGTAGAGGAGATTTCCAGCTGAAGAGGGGGTGGGTCTGACCTGGGCCTGGGCTGAGTGGGCACTGGGAGGGGGGGGGCGGGGGCTTGATGTGGAGAAAAGTAGTGAGCAGCCCAAAGTGTCCACTACTTAGGGGTTGACGGGATCAGATGGGGTGCTGGGTTCCAGAGGAAGACAAGACCTTGGCATTGGCCTCAGTGGCCCAGGAGTGCCAAGTGACACTGTTCTACAGGTCACTACTAATCATTCGGGGCTCTGGATGAAAAAGGGAAATGCTTCCATTTGTTTTTTTTTCAGTGGAGATGGTCCAGGTCCTAAGAGATTTAAGTGATTTGCCCAAGGTCACAGAGCTAGAGACTGGTGGGTCAGGGGCAGGGCTAGACTGCCCTCATACCCTCTGGTCCACGGACCTTCCACTGACCACGCTGCTGCCCAGCTGCCCTCCGGGAGAGGATTTCAGGCCCTGGATCACTGGAAGTTCACAGAAATTCATAAGGATCCCGGGGCCTCCCGGGAGCTTGGCTCTGTTTTCTGCCCCTCACCGAGAGGGGTGGCCCAGACCGCCTCTGGAAGCCTCCACTTGCACGTGGCACAGGGCTCACCCCCAGAGTCCCCTTTCGGTTTGCTTCCCAGCAGTGACCGTCACGCATGAGCTGTGTGCTTTGCTTACCTCCCAAACGGGGGCGTGACCTGGGCTGCTTCCACACACACTGTAAAGGGCGTAAGTTATGACTGGGCAGGAGATGGTTTAAAGGGAGCTTCAGATGGAAGTGACAGCGGCTGCAAACTCGACCTCGTGGCTCTTGAGCGCGGCACTGGCACCGGGTGCTGGGGACACGCTCCTGCCCTCCCACTATGAATCAGACAGGAATGGAAAACTTGTCAGAATGGTTCCTGACAGAGAGTAACCGGAGGGGTCCGTTCTAGGTTGAGTGGGCAGGACAGACCTCTCCCAGGAGGCGATGTTTCAGCTGAGACATGAAGAATGGAGAAAGGGGGGCAGCCGGGAGAAGAGCCTTTCAGGTGGAGGGACCAGTAGGTGTGAGGAGGAAAGTTCTAGGCTTGTCCTAGGCATGCGAGGTGGCCGGGAGGATGCCCTGGGAGGGCTTGTGGGCCGTCTAAGGAGTTTTACCCTTTGAAGCATTCCTTTTGCTTCCGGGTTGGGGGGTGGGGACGGTGGCTTGGGGGTGTCCCGGGGCTGTGAGAAGGGACACCTCACTGGACGCTTGGCCCAGCTTGTCAGGAGAGAGGATAGGGTGTACTTTTGTGGGGCCAAAACCATAGGCTGAAGGGGAGCCTCAGGGACGCCCCCGCCCAGAAGCTTCTAGAACAGACAGCGGTGCCATGTCCTGGGCGGAGTACAGGCTGAGCCAGACTGAAGGGCAAAGAGCAAACATCACTGCGCACTGAAGAAAAGTGCAGAAAAAGCTGGGTGCAGATTAGAATGAAACTGGGGAAGACCAGGGGCCAGAAGAGGGAGCTGTGTAACCTTCACTGATGTGCTAATAATGTCTAGTGCAGTATTCTTGTTTTGCAACAAAGAAACCAAGGCTGGCTGCTAGCTCAAGGTCACATCTGCCAAGCCAGACAGGTTTGCTGACTTCAGAATGGACCAAGATTTGCCTGTCAATACAATTGGGTTTCTTACGCATTATAAAGATCATTAAAGAAAGGTCAGGGAACTCTTTGCCCGATGAATAACTAGATCCACAGGCAATGCTTATAGGTCTCGAATGGAGGACAGATGCGGAACATGTAGGATGGGAGGAGGGTCCCCCCGCCCCACCAGGAGGTGGCTCTGTGCTGTGACTAAGGTGGGCTTCCCGGGCATCCTGGGAGACTGAAGCAGAAACCGTGGCTGTCGGAAGCTACAAGGTGTGCTCTCGGTCTTCCCTGAGGAGGCTGGTGGGCTGTGGCGGGGGGCCCTCCCTCATGCTGCCCCGTGCTGTCTTCCAGGCCCAGAAGCTGCTGGCCCAAAGGAGGCCCCGCCGGTCCTTCTTTGAACCCTCCATCCGGGCCCTCATCATCTTGTGCGCCTCCCTGGCCGTGGTCCTCTCCTCCCTCTCCATCTGCGATGGCCACTGGCTCCTGGCCGACGACCGTCTGTTTGGGCTGTGGCACTTCTGCACCACCTCCAACCAGGCTGAGCTGCACTGCCTCCGAGACCTGAGGCAGGCCCACGTGCCCGGGCTAGCCACGGGCATGGCTGTGGCCCGCAGCGTGGCCACCTTGGCCGTGGTGGTCGCCATCTTCGGCCTGGAGCCCCTCATGGTGTCCCAGGTGTCCGAGGACGCCCACTCGTGGCACAAGTGGGCCGTGGGCTCCGCCCTCTTCCTCCTCGCATCCATCCTCTCCTTCGGGGGCCTCCTGAGCTTCCTGACCCTCCTTAGGAACGAGGTCACACTCATGGGCCTCAGCCTGACGTTCTGGAGCGAATTCACGGCCTCCTTCCTCTTCTTCCTGAACGCCATCAGCGGCCTCCACATCAACAGTATCAGCCGGACTGACAGCGTCACGTACCCCTGGGGCCTGCCTGCAAAATTTTAGGCCCCCCTGCGAGGGCACTGAGTTCCACCAGAAAGTGTGGTCAAGATGGGACTTCTCCAACATGTGACATTCGAACTGCCACCTCTTGGCCTTGGGGTGGTCGGGCCAGTGGCCTTTGCAGCCCAGAGGCCAGGTGGGTGCCTCCGAGCCACCAGCTGCACCAGCTTATCCACGTTATTAGGATGTTGACTTCACAAGAAGAAACATATTTGAAAACCTATTCTTGAGTCCTCCTTGGGATGGGAATAGATGTGGAAGCAGCTCAGGTAACCGGTGCTCAGGCTGGCTGCACAGCCAAGTACATTTCACACCTGTTTTGTTGACTCTGCTGGGATATGGGCTGCAGGGCCCCTGGGGCCTCCGGGCTTGCTAAGAGTGAATCGTCTGTCAGCGAAGGGTGTCCAGTCAGTGCGGAGGACTTGCTTCACCAGCTCAAAGGGCCTCGTGCAGATTCCCTGCTTTAGCTTTGGTCACGTCAGGGAGGCAGCGTTCAGGGCTGCTGGGGTGCAGAAGCTTTTCAGACCGTTTGACTTTATTTGAGCCCTGCCCTTTGTCGGGGGGACCCCGTAATCCCTGGATAACCCCAGCTTCCAGCAGCTCGCTGTGCCTCGGGACTCCCCCTGTCAATCCCGCCTGAAGCCCTTCCAGGAGGGCCCGCCTGGCTTGGTAAGCGTGGGCAATCCATCTTTGGTAAGGGCCCGACAGCCTCGGGGTACCATTTTTATCCTAGAGCACACTTCAAAGAGCACGTATCTGGAGCTGCTGGACTCCAGGGGGTACTGGGGACTGGCCCGACCTCAGGTAATGATTAACAACCACCCTGGATGCAGAGGCCTGCAGGTGGAGGGGACCAGGAACCGGTGGAGACTTCCACCCTTGCTGGCCACTTTACATTTCTGTGCACCAAACTGGCCTCTTTCCAGTCCCTTTTCTGCCCAGTAGGTGGGTTTTTTGCCCTCAGCCCATTTCATTCGACACTAGCCCCGTGCCCCTCCCCCACCTGATGAATTCAGGCCTTTCCTGGTTCATTCTGGCTGCCACTGATTGCATGGGGTTTTGGTCTCTGCCCTGCCAGGTCTTCTTTCTGGGCTGCACTGGGTGCCTCTACCTCTCCTGTGATTTTCTTTTTCTTTTTAACTTTTTGATTCCAAGATGTACAGAGTCCATGAAGGTCCCTGGAGAGAGCCCTGGAAAATGGGTATCTGGCCTTCTCACCCCAGTAGCAGACTATAAGATGCAAAGCGGATGACCTTGTCTTCAGGGGTGAGATGCAGAAGTTGGGGGCCAGGGCCACTTGTCCAGGGTCACCTAAAGCCAGAACTAGAGCTGGGCCCACCTACCAGCAAGATGCCCTCTTCTCTAGCCGCGGGGAGGGTCGCCTCTGCTTCTGTCAAGAATGAGCTCCCCCTTGGGCTTCCCTGGTGGTGCAGTGGTTGGGGGTCCGCCTGCCGATGCAGGGGACACGGGTTCGTGCCCCAGTCTGGGAGGATTCCCACGTGCCGCGGAGCGGCTGGGCACGTGAGCCGTGGCCGCTGGGCCTGCACATCCGGAGCCTGTGCTCTGCGACGGGAGAGGCCACAACAGTGAGAGGCCCGTGTACCGCAAAAAAAAAAAAAAAAAAAAAACCAGAATGCTCTCCCCTGAGCATGCAGGCTTCGTTTTGTAAAATGGTTCAAATATTTAGTCCTTTAACCCTCACATGGCTGGCAGGGAAGGAGTGCTAATAATTGAGGGAACTGAGATTCAGAGTAAAGGGTGAGACTTAAAATCCCCAGTGGGGTGGGGAGACAGGGCCCTATCCACCCTTGCCCAGGAGCAGGGGAGACAGACAGCCTTGGAGCCTGGGGATTTGAAACCAGAAGCCCTGGACCGAGCTGCCACTTCCCTGCTGAGTAACTTGGTCAAGTCACAGGACCTTGGTGAACCAGTTTCTCTTCTGTCAAATGGGATTCTGCCCCATTTCCGGCTGTACTGCAGATAACTTAGCTGAAAGCAGGAAGAACAGGTGCCTCATCCCATGCTAGGGTGACTGAAAGGGCTGGGGCTCTCCCGGGCTCCCTGTGACCCGGTTGTCAGAAGGCTCTGGGGGAAGAGCTACTGGGTGGGTGAGTTGCAGTGAGGGGTGGGGAGGGTCCACCTAGGGCCAAGGGCCTCAATTTCTGCTAAGCTTGTCCCTGAAAACTGGAGCAGGGGGATCACGGAAGCCCC
>NW_020174701.1:39628-108541 GCF_003031525.2 Neophocaena asiaeorientalis asiaeorientalis
GTGCTCCCAGTGACGCGTCCTCCCTGGAACAGGAGCGTGACAGGAGGACCGCCCTGGGCACACCCGTCCTGAACAGAACTCCGGGAATGAGGGCGGCCGCGGCCTGCCCAGATGAGGAAGACTGTGGGATGGTCAGTGTTGTTGAGGACAGGCTGGCTCCTTCCGGAAAACCCACTGGGAGAGAGTTCTCTCAGGCCTCTCCCTAGGGACTAGCCTGTTTTCATCTAAATCTTGAAACAGAGTGTGTTTCTGTCTTTGCTTTGGCTACTGGGAAGCTCCAAACCAAATTTATGACACACCTCTGCCACCTTCAGAAAATTTCATCAAACTTGTTTCTGTGTATGAACTCAGTTTTGGCTTTATTTTCTTTATTCGCTGATCCAATCTACTTATTTTTTTGTCCTTTGTATGTTTTCCCTGAAAGCTACATCATATTATTTTTGGAAGGAGATGGTTATGAGTAAATAAACAAATAACACTGTGAAGTTTGGGATTCATGTTAAAAGCCCCTTCTGTCCAAACAGGTTTACTATATTTTTTAACTTTACAACGTCTTGTTGTATTAGAAGGTAGGTGGTTTCTCCCCTCCCTTTGTTTTCTTTTTTTAAAGTTGGCTTTTATTTTTCGTAAATTGTGTATGTAATTGGTTTCAAAGAGTCAAATGTCTCTTGTCACAAAAAAAAGAAAAGGAAAAACATTAAGCTCCTGACACCCCTGCCCCCATTTCCTGTTCCTCAGAGGCAAGGACTTGCAACTCTCTTGACTGATTCTCAATTATATGCTGAGGTTGCAGGCTTCTCAACAAACTGCTTTCATGTGGGTCCCAGACTGTGCATCTGGGGACATGAGACTCCCTGAACCTCCCCAGCGCTGGCCCCTTTACTCTAGGCATTAAGTGCAGCCTCAGCAGGGACAGCGGGGGCAGCGGGGGAGCAGGCAGGCCTGGCCACGCCGTGGGCCACGCAGGCGTGTTACCCTGTGGGCATCACAACGGGCGACGTCGTCGGAGGAGAAGAGCACGGCATCCTTGATGAAGTTGGACAGGGCACGCAGGATGAAGGACACAAAGAGATGCATGTGGATGTAGTTGCGGGTGCAGTGGAGCTTCCTGGAGGGAGAGGATGCAGGGCCGTAGGGGCCAGAGCCGGAGAGGCCCAGGGCTCAGCCGCCCACCCCTCCCCCCACCTCCACGCACCACGGAAACCCAGGCCCTGGACGTGACAACTCTCTAAATCTCCCTGTTTGCAGAACTTGAATGAGCCCAGGCCCCCCGGTGCCCAGCCTACTCTGTCTCATGCTGCAATTAAAAAAAAAAAAAAAAAAAAAAAAAGCTGGGGTTATAAGGGCGAGATCCTATTCTGCTCCGACCACCTCCAGCTCCCAGAATTGTCAGAAGGGGGTGGGGAAGGGGGCAAGTGGCACAGAAAGAACACAGGCTGTGGGGTGAAATCAGACCCGGGCTCTGCCACTTTTCAGCTACACGATCTAGAGCAAGCCCTTCACCAGCCAGAGCCTAGGTTTCCCCCTTGCTGTAGGGGCAGAAGTCTCTTAACTGTTCCCCTCCTTCCGCTTCAGGAACAAGGATTTCTTTCGGGGAACGCATCCCATCTCTGGTTGGGGATGACGCTACCCCCACCCTCATGACAGACCTGACCAATCAGAGCTCCATACCTGGCTGCAGTGATTGGCTCAGGGCTGGGCATGTGACCCAAGCCAGCCAATGAGAATTCCCCCAGGACTTTTCATTGAAACTAATGAAGAAGGGGGTCCTTGGCCCTGGTGTCGCTGAGCTGGTAGAATGTACGTCTGCAGCTGCTGGTGGTTGTCTGTGCCAGCCCCGCGTAAAGCCTGCCTGAGGCCAATGCAAGGTGAAGAAATGGCAGGAGACAGACCCAATTCTGCTGATACCTTGGAGCACCTAGATCCAGGCACACCTAAAGCCAGGTGCCCCTGAACTTGTCAATCGTGTGCATCAGGTCACCTTTGTTTTTCTTAAGGTGCTTTAAGGCGGATTTCTGTTTCTTGCAACCAAGAGTCTGGCTAATATACCTGTAAAATGGGGATGATACCTATCTCACAGCATTGTGTGAAAATCAGAAATGATACATGTAAAGCAACTGGTGCAGTAAGTTCTAGTTATGTTCAGTAAATGTCAAATGAATAAAGGAATGAACGAGGTCACAGAAACTTCCAAGTTTTGCCACAGGTAAGCTTTAGATCAAGAGGGGACAAAGTGGCCCACCCAGACCTTCCTCTCTCTGGTCAGAACAATTAAAAGAGACCCGAAGTCTGTGCCAGGGAAGGCTGGGAAGATGGAGAGCTGGCAGCAGGTTCTTACCGAAAGGCACAGAGGATGCCAAGGGCCACCAGGAGCATCACCAGGGAGGAGCTGTAGCCCACGGTGTACATGACCTTCAGCTTCAGGAGGTACTCGTACTGCAGAGAGAGAGGGCCGTGTCAGCCCCACCCACCCACCTGGCTGAACCTGCCCTTTTCTGCCACAGAGTGCACCTGCTCCAGGCTGCCGAAGCCCCTTCAACTCTGACTGCTATTCTGTTCATACCCCAAGGACACGCATTCATAGACTCACGACATCTTGGCTTGGGAAAAGACCTTGGGGATCATCTGATACCAGTTCAAAATTCTATCCCATACACAGGGCCCCTGACCATCACCCTGAATTCAAGCCTTTGCTTGAATACCTCCACGGATGAGGCACTCACTGCTTTTTGAAGAAGTCACTGGGTATACAACAGTGCAAAGTATTAGATAATTTTTTCTCAAGTGAATCTAAAACCTATTACCTTTAAATTGTACCTATTGGTCCCTTTTCTTCTTCTGGAGTCACTGAAAATAAATTGAATTTGTCTTGTACCTAGAGCCATAATTATTTTAAAAATAAACTTTTCACGTAGAATAGCTTTAGACTTACAGAAAAGTCACAAAGATTCTACAGAGAGGCCTGTCCTTTCTGAATACAATTCTTCTACCCACCTGTCCCCCACTTATCGTCTGGGCATTAAATATTCCCTGTGTCTTTAATCTCTTTCCATAACCCTTCACCATTTTTCTCCACTAATATGCTCCAGTTTGTGAATGTCCTTCTTAAACAAGACACCCAGAACCAGACAGCTGAAAAGCTCCAGATGCATTCTCTGACCAGGAAGAAATACAGTGGGACCGTCACTTCCCCTGATCTATACACTACACTCTTATAAATGCAGCCAAGCAGTCATTTACTTGTTCAGCAGCCACCTCACACTATTGGCTCATCTTTGATTCAAGAAGATCTCAATGGAATGGAATAATGTGACATATAGAAATAAATGTGAAGACCTGTATTTTTAAGGTTCAAAAAGAAAACCAAATTGTACAACAGTCTTTTTTTTTCTAGCATCTTTATAGGAGTATAATTGCTCTACAATGGTGTGTTAGTTTCTGCTTTATAACAAAGTGAATCAGTTATACATATGTTCCCATATCTCTTCCCTCTTGCATCTCCCTCCCTCCCACCCTCCCTATCCCACCCCTCTAGGTGGTCACAAAGCACCGAGCTGATCTCCTTGTGCTGTGCCGCTGCTTCCCACTAGGTATCTATTTTACGTTAAAAAGAATCAAGGAAATAAAAAGTAAAGCAATAATGCCATACCATTTTTTTTTTTTACTAACCAAATTAACAAATATTTAAAAGTACTAATGTTCTATGTAGGTGAAGGTATAGTGGGAGTGAAAATTGGTTCAGTCTCTCTGGAGAGTAGCATGTATCAAGAACCTCTGAAACATGCATTCCTTCTGACCACCCCTCTACCTCTAGGAATTAATTCTAAGAATTATCAGAAATATAAAAGCATATTCATATATAAAGATGTTTATCACAGGACCATTTTTGATGAAAAACACGCAAATGTCCAACAACAGAAGAATAGTTAACTAAATTCTTTTAAATCCAAAGGTTAGACTACATTAAAAAAGTGTGCTTACCAAGAGTTTTAAAAGATGTCAGGACATAACGTAATGTTAACTGAAAAGGCAGAATACAAACTTTACATGTACAGTGTGATTTCTGCTTTATGTAAAAAAAAGTGTTAGGTTGAATTGTATGAAACTGTCCTTTTCTGTACATCGAAAAAGGCTGCATTATTGGCCATCTCATGTGGTTCAGTCTCATACACACACAGAAACAAGACTGTGAGGAGGTGTGTTAGACATTATTAGTGGTTAACTTTGCAGTATAAACTTGTGGATAGAGTTGTTATTTTCATTTGTATTTTTTTCTGTACTTTTCATTTTTCTTCAATGGGTAAGTACTATCTTATAACCAGAAGAAAAGGGTAATACAAAACAAAGAACCACAGGCACAAGAATACTATTGGGGAAACCTGACAGCTGTTCATATGAAAATGACTTTGAGGTTTGAGTGGCCCAAGCTCCATGGCATTAAAGAAGTGTATGCAGAGAGAACATGCACAGGCTTCAGAGTCAAGAGACAAGGGTTCCAAACCCAGGACTGCTACTACTCAACAGCTGTGTGACCCTGGGCAAATTACTTAACTTCTCTGAGCCTCAGATTCCTCATCTGCAAAATGGGGATAATATCTACCGTGCAGGCATTTTGGAAGAACAAACAGGGTATCAGGTAGCGTATCTAGACAGTGCCTGGCACTTGGAAGACACTCAGCACATGTTGATTCTTCCCCATGTCCACCCTCTACCCCCAACCACCATTCAGTCTGAGTCAGCAGTCTGACACTGCCGGTGTGAGGTATGTGTGTGAGGTAGCCGCTAGGACTATTAGGTCTCTTCTCAGTTACATTAATGGAGTGCTGTGAAGCAGGCCACGTTGGAATGTCTGGAGTGCTTGGCCCAGTTCTGGGTGTGTTATTTTAAGAGGAGCATCAGTAAAGTGGAGCATTTCCGGAGGAAGGTGGCTGTCATCTGAACTGGCTACACTGCACCCTAAAGGAAACAAACAAGCTTAGGGAAGCTGAGTACCAAAACGCCTGAGACTTAATTGTGAGCCCCAGGGGTAGGGGAGTAAGCACAAAGTCGACGGGACTCAGACCGACCGAAAGTTTCCTGGCAGCAGAGGGAAGCTTTGACGGGCTGCCTGCCATGTGACCCTGTGCTTCTGCACTGAGGTGACTGCAATTCCAGAAGCCAGAAGCCACCTCTCAGCAACAAGTGGGGAGCCACAACGGCAGTAAGTTGCACTGGATGAATGGTTCCTAGATGTAGGGACGTCAAAGAGCAGTGAAATGTCAAAAAATCGGAGGACCAATGTGTCAGCCTAGGATGTCGTCACGTGTGGGATGTGCCCCACAGCTGAGTGCGTCGGCCTCACCCCGGGGACGCCTGGATCTGCAGCCCCGGGTCAGGAGCACATCGGGTTAGCCTGTGGCAGCGTGAGGAGGCATGGGGTGACAAGCACGCAGAGTCCTGGCTGAGCATCCTGTGCTGTCCTGTGGCTGGGTTATTGTCTACCGGGGTACCCTCAGGATGCCCTGGCCTGACCCCAAAAGAGCCCTGTTCCCAGGAAGCCAGATGTGACCACAGTGCCCCAGGCCTCAACCTCTGCAGCTGTGCACCCCCTGCCCCCCCAGAGGGCTGCTGCCTGTCCTGGATCAAGCTGCCCATCTCTCTGCTGTGTGTCTCGACTGGGCCCCCTCCTTCTCTATCCTCTACATCAGGAGACAGCAGACGTTTTCCATAAAGGGACAGACAGAAAACATTTTAGGCTTTGGGTACTATTTGGTCTCTTTTGCAACTATTCAACTCTGCCCTTTCGGTGCAAATGGGTGTGGCTGTGTGTCAATAAATCTTTATTTGCAAAAGCAGATGGTGGGCTGGATTTGGCCCAAGGGTCCTAGTTTTCTAACCTCTGCTCTGGGTAAGCAAACTCCATTTTTTTTACCCAAGTGGCAGCTTTGCCTGGTCTTTCTGCTGATCTGAGTCCACTGTTGGCAACTGGTGTGTGCCAAGTCAGGAAGTTGCAAAAAGACAACCAACAAATATATACTTTCACCATCATTTGATTAAAAGAGAAAAAGACATTTCAACACTAAGAAAGGATGATCCAATTCTCAGAATAAAAGAAAAAGTTTGTGGGAATTCCCTGGTATTCCAGTGGTTAGGACTCCACACTTTCACTGCCAAGGGCCTGGGTTCAATCCCTGGTCAGGGATCTAAGATCCTACAAGCCCTGGATTTCCCTGGTGGTGCAGTGGTTAAGAACCCGCCTGCCAATGCAGGGGACACGGGTTTGAGCCCTGGTCCAGGAAGATCCCACGTGCCGTGGAGCAGGTAAGCCCGCGCACCACAACTACTGAGCCTGCGTTCCAGAGCCCGCGAGCCACAACTACTGAGGCCAGAGCGCCTAGAGCCCGTGCTCTGCAATAAGAGAAGCCACCGCAATGAGAAGACCGCTCACCGCAACGAAGAGTAGCCCCCACTCGCTGCAACTAGAGAAAGCCCACGTGCAGCAACAAAGACCCAACACAGCCAAAAAGAGAAAAAAAAAGACAAAGTCTGTGCTTGTCTGTGGACTGACATTTAAGGACCAGTGAATCACATGGTCTGGAAACCCTTCCACCAGTCTTAGGGCTTTTTTTTTTTTTTTAATGTGAGCTGAAGCCACGGTAGGTCATCTTTTTACTATTTTAGACAACTAATTTTCTGAGTTAAGTCCAGAACTTTGCATTTATCTTTGTTTTAATTTATTTTATTTATTTTTGGCCGTGTTGGGTCTTCGTTGCTGCATGCTGGCTTTCTCTGGTTGTGGTGAGCGGGGGCTACCCTTGGTTGCGGTGTGTGGACTTCTCGCTGCGGTGGCTTCTCTTGTTGTGGAGCACGGGCTCTAGGTGCACAGGCTTCAGTGGTTGTGGCATGCGGGCTCCATAGTTGTGGCTCACGGCCTCTAGAGCACAGGCTCAGTAGTTGTGGTGATGGACTTCGTTGCTCCGTGGCATGTGGGATCTTCCTGGACCAGGGCTCGAACCCATGTCCCCTGCACTGGCAGGCAGATTCTTAACCACTGAGCCGCCAGGGCAGCCCGCATTTATCTTTGTTAAATCTCTGCTCCTTCTTCTGGCATTTTACAGTTTCAACCATGAATAACATGGTTAAGGCCCTGGGCTCCGTTCCCACCCAGCGGATTAGTCTAAACCAACAGTTCTTATTTGTGGTTTTCATATACATAACTCACAAAACCAAAAGCTCTTTAGGGTCCTCAATAACTCCCAAGGGTGTAAAAGGATCCCGAGGCCAAAAAGTTTGAGAACTGCTGGTCCAAGCCAAGCACGTGTCCCAACCCTCTGCCAGGGATGGTCTGGAGGTGGACAGGCTCAAGTCACGTGGGGCCAGTGAGATGTCAGGACAGGCTTGCTGGCGGCCTGGCTGAGAAACTTTCTTGCTGTTAGCAAGAAAAGTAAGGCTGTCCCTCCTTCTGGACAGGCAGGCCTGGGGAGTCTGCAGCTATAGTCACCAATGGCAGTCATCTGACAACAGGAAGAGAGCCAGCCTTGGGATAAACCACCAGGCTAGCAGGAGGAGAGACAGAAAGAACCTGGTCCTGGGTGGCTCTGGGGTACTGCTCATGAAAGGGTCCTGATGCCCGTTCTCCACATCCCTAGCTACGTGAGCCACATTAGCTTACGAAGCCAGTTGGAAATTTCTGTCACTTTCGAACCTCCGTCCTGCCACCCATTAAACAAATGATCCCTCTTAATCTTATGGACTTTACAAACGTGATACACGTAAGCCTCCTGTCTTCATATAGGTCAGTGACAGAAAGGGTAATCTACAGAGGTCAGAGCCCATCCACTGGCCCTCCAAGACCACAGGTATCCTTATTAAATTACTCCCATCGGATCTGAAGACCTCATGTGTCTTCCCTAACTGGATGGTAAGACCTGGGAGAGAAAAAACTCCATCCTCCACGTCAGGCCCCACTCAATCTCCTTTGGGAAGGGCTCTGAACCAGACGGCCCCTTCAGAGAGCCACCGCACCAGCGTCCTGTCTCAAACCAGGCCTGCCCACCGCCAGGCTCTCCTGCCTCTGGAGCCCGAAGCTCCTCTGAGAAGGGACATTTGGGAGCTGGCACTGCGGCCAGGCACCCTTGCCTGCACTTCCACAGGTTCACGAGCCTGTGAGGTCAGGACTATTACTAACCCCATTTCCCTGATGAAGAAACTGAGGCACAGAGAAGTTACATCCTCCCCAACCCCCAAGGTCACAGGCAGGTTCAGACTCACCACCGGGTCCCAAGCGTTTAGCCCCAGTCTCTGCTCTTTGGGTTTCACGCCAGCATCCCGATGGCACGTGGCAGCTCTCACTGTGCCATGCTCCTCAGGACCATCACCTCTGGGCTGGTGGACCAGGGCGGGGAAGGGGGCCCATCCAGCCCAGGGGAGCAAGGGGGTGTGGGGCTGAGAGGGGCAGCCCCGAGTCCCCAACCTCACCCTGAGCCAGCTTCACTCTCTGCTCCCCAGCCACCTCTGCCCTGCAGGGAGGTGTTGGCAGGCTTACCCTCTTCTCGTTGGAGGAGTCGTTCATGTGGACCCCACAGGCCAGGTCAGGCCTGGGGAAGGTCTCTGACCAGCCGCCCTGCGTGCAGTTTCGAAATATGGAACCTGTGGAGGCCAAGCAGCCTGCAGTGAGCAGTGGGGACCGGACCCAAGGCCGGCTCTCCGGGTGCCCTCGCCGCGTCTGAGGGGCAGCTGGAGCTTCCTTCCGTCACCCTGTCCCTTTCTCTGAACCACACAGGCAGCTGCAATTGGCCCAGCTGGCCCTGGGAGCCTTAGTAAGAGTCAGTCAGGAAAAGTAGTGGGAAAGGTGCGCAGGCAGATGGCCTAGAGCAGGTGTGCGAGCGCGGAACAGACCCGCGGCTCCCGGATACGTCGACCTGCAAAGCTGGCCGGCCCTGCACCGATACCCCTCTGGCCCCCGCCTCACGGCCACTGTGCCAGGCACCGAGCTCCACAGTGAGGGAGACGACTGACACATGCCCCAGGCCCAGGCCCAGCAGAACTTACAGCGTCACCACTCGATTCCCTGGGTGCCCCCGGAGAACCTTCAAGCTGGGAGGCACTGCAGTGTCTCCTACGAGGAGAGAGGCTGGATGCAGTGCTTAAGAAGAGAAGGTTACACACCTTGAATCAAACAATGTTGATCTCACACTAACAGCTGTGTGTTTATTCGATTATAAAATTTCGTGCTCTATTGTAACAATACACGGTCACTGCTACGTGCTGGGCACTGTTCTAAGCGTGTGATGGGTATTAACTCATTTAATCCTAACAGGACTAGGAGGCCAGCACTGTTACTTTTACAGTAAAATGTACTGTAACATGTAAGTACTACACCCATTTCACAGCTGGGGAAACTGAGGCACCCCGGGGTTAAACAACTCGCTCAAGATCATACCACATAAATGGGGGCCCTGGGATGTGACGCCCGGGGCTCAGGCCTACACTCCTGGCCGCAGGCTTTGTCCTAATGCCCTTTCTTACTCCTGGCCTTCCTGCTCGCAGGCCCTGCAGCCATCTAAGGGTGGGTCCCCCCAGAGAATCTGCCTGGCTGGTGAGGACCCAGGCCTGCCCACAGCGGACCTTCCTCAGGCTCCTGGTCCTACTTCTGCACTAAGAAGTTCTATTTTACATCTAACTTCACACCCTGCTCCCCAGAATCTGAAAACCAGCAGAGCTAGCCCTCCAGGCGGCCACCCCTGAGGATGGAATGTTTAGCTCTTTAGCCATGACACCAGGCCACACCTCTGCGTTTCTCTGCATTACAAATCACAAGGTAGCCGCAGCCCTCCCTCCCTGTCCTGGGGCTCACCGCCCCACCCCTCCAGCACAAGGCTGCTGCCTGCGCCCACACGGAGGTGACAACGGCCTCCCTGCCTCCCTGGCAGACGACTGTTCCTGAGGGCTCCCCCGGGCCTGCCCAGAGCGCTTGCTCATCAGACATTTGCAGGCTGGCTGGCTGGCTAGACAAGCGGATGAGGGGGGATGAAGAGCCTGCGGATGAGGGGGATGAGGGGGGATGAAGAGCCTGCTTCTGCAAGAGGAGAGGGAAGAGCTTGCCCACGAGGAGCTCTTAGAACAGGAGCCCAAAGACTGGGGTAGAGGAGCTGTCGGCCAAGAAGGAAGTCTGGGACAGCAGGGGGGACTGCCCTGCCTGCCCTGACCGGCCCGGCTGCACCCTCCTCTCCAGGCTGCCGAGGAGGGCCGTGTTCCGGTCCCCGGGTCTGGCTGCTGTGGAGGCTGCAGGGGTGCAGGGAGCTGACCCTGTACAGAGGGGCCCTGCTGCTCCTTTTGCTCTAATCAGTATCCTGTCCAGGGCCCCCAGCCACCCCAGCTGGGCCTGGTGTGTTCCTCTCTGACAGGGCCACTGGCTCTCAGGGTTCCACTGAGCTGGAGAAATATGGTGGGCATTTCTAGAACCAGCTGCTAGGCTAATGTACTGATCCTGATCTCATCCTCACAGCGCCCCACTGAGGGCGGTGCTGCTGACCTATCTCACAGACGAGGAAACCAAGGCCCAGAACTGGGCAACAGTGTGCAGCCAGGATGTGGCCCATCACTGCAAGGCCCTCCTGCCTGGCCCTCTCCCTGAGGTCCCAGGGGCAGCTCTAGCAGGAGACCGTGGCCTTCGGGCTCTAGGCGTGCCAGGTCTAGGACGGCTCATGAGACCTGGAGCATTGGTTTAGAACCAGCTAGATCTGAGTTCGAAACCCAGCACTGGCTCTTTGTTGCTGTGTACCCGTAGGTGCATCATTTCTCTGTGCCAAAGGGGAATAATCAGCCACACTGCAGGACGCGTCAGGAAACACGACAGCACGCGGATGTCACTCAGGCTGGTGCCAGACAGAGTGGGAGCCACAGGGCTACTTCCCTTCTGCTCTTGGCCTTTCTAAAATGGACCAGCTGGTGCAGTGGTTGAGAGTGTGCCCGCCGATGCAGGGGACACGGGTTCGTGCCCCGGTCCGGGAAGATCCCACATGCCGCGGAGCGGCTGGGCCCGTGAGCCATGGCCGCTGAGCCTGCGCGTCTGAAGCCTGTGCTCCACAACGGGAGAGGCCACAACAGTGAGAGGCCGTGTACTGAAAGAAAAAAAAAAAAAGGGCCAGGACGGTGGGGCTTGGAGTCTTGGAATTTAGGAGATGGGTGGAAGGTTTCTATAGTTATATCAAACAAGCTAGGCTGTCAGAGAGGAAAGAACGGTGGTCAAAGGTACACAGGCTGGATGAAAAGGCCGAATTAAAAGCACACACACTGCCTGGAAGCCAAAAGCAGTTATCAGACAGCGTGTCCCTGGAGGCCAGGCTGCCTGTCCAGGGGCCTCTCTCCACAGACCCCACAGGATTCCCAAGATGCTGCTGCGTGTGATCCAGACCAGGTGCCCAGAGCAGTAAACAAGGCAGTGCCCTCTGCTGACAGGGCTCTTAGTAGAACTGCAGAGGAGACAAGGGGTGGGCTCCCTCTGTAGCCCCTTCCTCCCACCCACTTCCCCTGGGTTTAATTCCTAATAGGTAAGGGATTCTGCCCCAAGTTCAGGTCAATGAACACCTCAAGGGCCCCCAAAACTACAGTCAGCATTTCTGTTCACATATACGTATATGTGTGTGCAGTCTGGGCAAGAGCCAGGCCAAAGCTTTTATCTGATTCTCAAAAGCCCCCAGGACCCTTGTCAGGTTAGGAATCTCTGCTGCTATAAGGCTCCCATCCCCACCAACGTAGAAGGGAAAAAACGCCAAGGCCTGACCCCACTCAGCAAGTGTGCTTTTTAATAAGGAACTCTGGAAGACCAGCACCCTTTTAAGCATCAAAGGAATGCACCCTAGATAGAACATTCTAGGCCCTGGCACAGACAGACAAATATCTGGAGGCAGAGTCCAGCCTGCAGTTTCCTCAGTCACACAGACACTCATTCCGTCTGGGCCCACGTAGCGGGTGCCCTGAGAAAGAATTCACTTATTCTGTTTCTTTCTTCTTTCAAAAGGAAGGGTCTGGAGCACCAGCTTGTCCTCACTGGGTGCTCCTTCCTTGCTTTGGCTAGGGAGCCTTGGAACCCTTGGAACACCACCAAGAAGCCTTCCCCCGGACTCCGGACCCGAGGTGTCTCCACGGGAGGATGGTTCTCGGTAACTGAGGCTGGACTGTCCCGACCCGACCTACGCTCCTGGGCTAGCCGATGCCCTGCACCTGCTGCTGGGCATGAGCACAGTGGGACCCAGGCTGAGATGATCCCCCCACCCAGCCCCGGACGCCAGGCAGCGCAGCCAAGAGGCAGCGCCTCCGTGCCGACGGGCGGGTGGCGGGTCCTGCAGCCCCACAGCGACACCGTGTGGCAGAGAGGAGAAACGGCAGTCCCCGCCTCTCCACCTCCCAGCCGTGAACCTGAGGCCAAGGGCTAAAGCCCTCTTCGACGCTGTTACTTTTACTCCTGAACTGGGTCAAGCGCAGGGAAAAGGTCTGTGGTTTGCAGGGCCTTTGTGATGACTGAACGAGCTCACGTCTCTAAACATGCCTGGCGCGTGACAGGGCTTTAGCCAGTGTTCGTCCCTGCGTGTCCCCCGAGACAACATCCTCACTCCCTTGCCTGAAATTAAGGGAACCCTTATAAACTGCAGCTTTGTCAGAATCTTCCAGGGAGGGCAGAGTTCACCAGCAGGGCCTGGCAGAGAGGGCACAGAGGAAGTAAGTGTCCTGGAAGGCCAGCCTGGGCCCGGTGTGAGCCAGACACGAGGGCTGGAGCGAGGGCCCCGGGGGCTGAGGGGGCAGAAGCGTGGAAGGGAGGAGGGGAGCCTCTTGAAGAGGGCACCGGGCAGGGAGAAGCAGGCCTGGCCTCCTTCACCACTTCCCCAGTATGTGGCCCCCGGCCCCCTTGCTTGGCGCCCTGACAACTGAGGCCACACCACACCTCCCCAGTCAAGGCTTCCCATCCCCAGCGAGGACCACCCCCACCCTTCTACTCACTCCTTGTCCCCAGAGAAATCTCCTCGGCCTCAGGCCGCCAGGCCCAGGCCCACCCAGAGGGCTGCCCCACAGCCTCCCAGCTGGGCCCCTGGGCTGAGCGGTTACCGTTTCTGCCCACGAGCATCCAGAGGAACCGCGGGCAGGCCACTTCCACCGTCTGTCCCAGCGCAGAGGAGGGCCAGCAGCTCGTGTTGTCCCACAGCCCCTGGCAGCCTGACAAGGAGAGAAGCGGGGTCAGACGGGTCGCAGCGTGGACGCAGGGCCTCCCCAGCACTGTGGCACCAGCCCCAGCACCCGCGCCTGGGCGTCCCCACTAGCTGCGCTCCCGGGACCAGGAACCGCGGTGTCTAATGGGCCCTGTCACCTTTGGGGCGGTGGCCTCGGCATCTACATGGTGAGTGCTCGGTGCTGCAGACACACAGGGACACGCCATCTCACATAAGCCTCGCAAGGGCAGGGCTGGGCTCCTCCGGAACAGAAGATGGAGCATCTCCCGGCCTCTGCTCGCACCCACTGACTCCATGGCAGTGAGCCTGCAGCCTGCTGCACAGTACAACCACCGCGGAGCTTTAAAAACATACCTAACCAGGCCCTACATCCAGGGAGCCGGATTTCATCGGTCCTGCGTGGCGCTCAGGCATGATGCGGTGTTAAAGCTTTCTGGGTCATTCTACCGTGACGGCAGGGTTGAGAACTTTGTCCCATGATTCTCAGACTTCAGCTCATATCAGAATTATCCAGAATGCTTGTTAAAACACAGATGGCTGGGACCCCACCCCCAAAGTCTTGGTGGAGCCTGAGAATTTGCATATTTAACAAGTTCCCAGGGGAGGCTGGTGTTACTGGTCTGGGACCACACTTTGAGAACCGCTGCCTTGGCTATGGAAGCAGCACTGCATTTGTGGTAGGAACGTCACTGAGGATGCTGCTTTCACCCCACTGGGTTCCCTTGATGAGGCCCCTGCCCCACCCCTGAAGGAGAACATGGTCTCAAGGCACCGCGAAGCTGGACTTACGGTGAACAACTACTATACAGCTGTCCTTATAGACACTGAATTTGAGGCTGTTTCCTTTTTGCCTTGTTTGGCTGCTAGGAAGCTTAGAGCCAGATCTGTGGCCCACTTCTGGTGACTGAAAGGCTTTGAAGTGAAAAGACTATCAGGTGTCTTCAAGGCAAAACTAGGCGTTGTCTAATCACAGCCTTCTGGGTTACCTGATTCTGGCCTTTTACGTCCTTGAGCTATTTTGCAACTCTATAAATTGTAGACAACTGATGTCCTGTCCAAAGGCATTTGAATCCACATTTCTATCTCTTCCTTTGCATTTGCATGACTATCAGTTATCTACAATTTATACAGAATTGTTTTCAGCCAGTTTTGCACCTATTTGTAAATTCATTTTACCGCCTTATACGTACAGTACTTTGAATTCTCCTGTGAACCAGTGGTAGCATCTTACTGGTTCTCTCATTACTTAGGGACAATGTTTGGCAGGTATTCATTTTGCACTTGCCCGTGAGTTACGATTATACTCTGTTAAAAATGATCATTTAGGGCTCCCCTGGTGGTGCAGTGGTTGAGAGTCCGCCTGCCGATGCAGGGGACACAGGTTCGTGCCCCGGTCCGGGAAAATCCCACATATGCGGCGGAGCGGCTGTGCCCGTGAGCCATGGCCACTGAGCCTGCGCGTCCGGAGCCTGTTGCTCCGCAATGGGAGAGGCCACAACAGTGAGAGGCCCGCGTACCGCAAAAAAAAACCAAAAAACGAAAACAACAACAAAAATGATCATTTAACATAACCACCCACCAATTCTCCCAAAGTTGGATCCCGGGGGAACAAAGCCAGGGAATTTGCTCCTGTGACAGGCTTCTGGGGGCCCATGCCACCTGGGAGGGCATCACCCAGGGAGGTCTGGAGCAGACCGGAAATACAGCTGAGGTGACACCCATGAGGTCAGCAGTCACCCCACATCTGGTTTGGAGAGCACAGAGCAGACCACACTAACCCAGAGCCGCAACCTTCAGAGAGAGAACCCAGACTCCTGAGGCCCACAGACCTGGGCTCCAATCTGCCTCACCACACACTCGCTGCCCGAGCCCGGTTCCTCACTCAGCTCTTTTAGGGGAAACAGATGCCTTCCTCCTGAGGTTGTCCAGAGGAGGAGGAGATCGATGTCACATGGAAAGCCCAGCACTCAGTGGCTGCAGGGGAATTACAGCTCCCTCCTGCCGTCCTCCCCAGTCTTCTTCCTCCCCAAGCCCTTTCTTGTTTCAGCCTGGCATGGGGAGGGCAGGCCAGGCTGGGTCCTCTGAATTGCAGGGCAATTTTTAGCTGCAGGGACTGGCAGATGCGTGTGGTTTGAAGGGGGCCCTTGGATTACCCAGATGGCTAATTCCCAGCTTTTGTAAAGAGCAAGAGTCTCTTTCCAGGCATGAATAAAAACCAGGCTCAAAGCATCAATATCCTCCTTGACATCCTCGTCCACTCCACGTAAAGTCCCCTGGTGATCTGTCCCACTTCAGAGGCTCTGATCCTGCAGTGGACATCAGAATCACCTGGGAGATTCTAATTCAATCATCCTGAGCCCCAGGAATCTGCATGTGAAAACCTCCCTACAGGCGCTGCTGTATGTGCCATCAGGCTTTGCTTTGAGAATCTCCGCACTGCACCTCCCCACAGCGAAGGCCCCTGTTTCCGGGCTCAGACCAGCCTTGGGCTCCCAGGAGCACATCCAAGATGATGGTGAGAGGCCAGGGAGGTCACAGTGACGTCACCTCCTGGTGCCTGGGTGCAGATGGCTCCCCCCACTCCGGGCAGACAGTCCGGAGAGCAGGAGCCTGATTCCTGACTGCTGGACGCCTGTGCCCGCAAGGGCTGGGCAAGGCACAGGCGTCCACAAGCGTCTAAAGAATGGATGAATGCCCCAGCCTCTGGCCCATTCCCTTCCCCGTCGCCCATCCCTTGTAAATGGGCTTTCGCCATGATGCCCACTTGACTTCTGAACCCCACGCTAAGGTCCTGGCCTTCCAGTTCTCTGCCAGCAGCTCTGCTTTGGTCCCAGCAGGAGTCACTCTGTGCTTCACACACAGCAGCTCACTGAATGCACAGCAGTGCTGCCAGGCGCCCAGCTCTGTCCTCGGTTTACAAACGAAGTGGCAGAGCAGGGAGAGGCAGGTTCCTGGAGTCACACAGCCAGGAATGGACGGGCTGGGAGGTGACCGTCCAGCCAGGCTCCGCCCACCTGCCTGTCTCCAGGGCATCAGCCCCAGCTTCCTGGAGGAGGGTGTCTCGGGGGCTCTGGAGGTGGAGAGCCCCGGGAGGGACAGGGAGGCCGTGGCCCTGGGCAAGGAGGGGAGGGCGATGGAGGAGAGCCGCCATGGGCACACAGGGCGGGGCCTGGATGGGGCTCCCACAAGGACAGTGAAGGCATCCAGGAGTCCAAGGACTAGGTGCCTGCGTCCTTCAAGGAATGTGGGACTTGAGACCCCCTTGGATATTCCTGAGGCTTCACCCCAGCTCTCACAGAGCACCCCGAACGAGGGCGGGCTGGACCTTCTCTCTTCTTGAAACTCCCCAGGGCACCCAGGCAGGGTTCTGCCACTTTTGGGTGCTGGTCCTCCAGATTTCCACCATGGACGTGGCTCACCTGGCCCCCGGATACCCTTGGGACAGTGACACGGTCCTGAGGGCCCTGGACAGACGAGCACAGTTTGCCTCCGCTCTGAGTTCTCCCACACCTGGAGGCCGGAGGGTGAGGGGACCCCTTGGCCTCGTTGCTTCTGAAGAAGCCCCACCGGCTCAGGCACACCTCCTGGGAGCAGACGGGGCATTTCCCCACTGTGGAAACACATGGGAGTCTCTTCCCTCACTTTGGGAGAAGTGGTTTCAGGGCTGAGGCTGGCCAGGTCAGCCAGGGCACTGGTCCATGGCCCCAGTCCACGAGGCCGGACGACCCATGTCCGGCTGGCCAGACAGATGGGAAGGGGGCCAGGGTGTCTGGCGGGCTTCCTGAGCTGGGGCATGTCAGGCCAGGCCCACAGGGACACTGGCCTGTGCTGGCAGAAGGCCGGGCGGGAGCGGCTGGTGGGGACTGGGAGGGAAGCGGGATCCCCCTACAGCTGGTTCACACCCATGCCCTTCCTATCAGCCAAGTAGGGAGAAGAGGCTGGGAAGGGGCCGTCCAGCCCTGTGCTGGACACACAGCAGGCGCTGTGCACCGCAGGGGTCGAGTAGGGTTGCCGTCCCACGGCAGAGACAAGGAACCCAGGCCCCAAGAGGCAAAGTGACATGCAGGGTGACAGCAGGACTGGTAGAGCTGAGATCCCACCGCCAGGCTGACCACTGGCGGTAGGAGGCCTGGAGGCTGACTCCACATGCCATCTCTCACGTCCCAAGCCCTGTGACATGGCCACACTCTCCCAGCCTTGGCCTCGCTGTCTGGGCAGGGCAGGGCAGGTGCTGGCAGACCCAGGGGACCAGCGTGTGAGGAGCACATGGTGGCGGTGTGCCCCTTTAGCTGGTACATGGTTGAACCCTTTTAATTTTAACAGCTGTACTTTTTTTTTTTTTTTTTTTTTTTTTTGCGGTACGCGGGCCTCTCACTGTTGTGGCCTCTCCCGTTGCGGAGCACAGGCTCCGGACGCGCAGGCTCAGCGGCCATGGCTCACGGGCCCAGCCGCTCCGCGGCA
This sequence comes from Neophocaena asiaeorientalis asiaeorientalis, assembly GCF_003031525.2. Taxonomy (NCBI): domain Eukaryota; kingdom Metazoa; phylum Chordata; class Mammalia; order Artiodactyla; family Phocoenidae; genus Neophocaena; species Neophocaena asiaeorientalis. The sequence continues at coordinate 57,295 of NW_020174701.1, forward strand.
TGTGGGATCCTCCCGGACTGGGGCACAAATCCGTGTCCCCTGCATCGGTAGGCGGACTCTCAACCACTGCGCCACCAGGGAAGCCCCAAACAGCTATACATTTTTAAAAAGAGAATTGAATATGCATTAAAAGGTTATAGAACAAGCACATCACAGCTGTGACTTTGAGGGTTACTACTGTTTAGGATGAGGCTAAGTTAAAAAAAAAAGTCAGTTGAAAAAAAAGGGAACCCTCAGGCACTGTTGGTGGGAATGTAAGCCGGCACAGCCACTGTGGAAAATGGTATGGAGCTTCCTCAAAAAATTAAACTAGAGCCGCCATATGACCCAGCAATGCCGCCCCTGGACACACACCCAAAGGAAATGAAGTCACTATCTCAGGAGCGATCTGCACCCCACACGCACTGCAGCGTTATCTGCCACAAAGTATGGAGACAGCCTAAGTGTCCATCAAAGGGTGAATGGGTAAGGAAAAGTACAGTGAAATATTGTTCAGTGAAATATTATTCAGCCTACTGGGGTTCCCTGGCGGCCCAGTGGCTAGGACTCTGCACTGCAGGAGGCATAGGTTCGATCCCTGGTCAGGGAACTAAGATAGTGCGTGCCACGCCGCACAGCCAAAAACAAACAATAAAAAGGAAATCCTGCCATGTGTGACAACATGGCCGAACTCAGAGGACGTTATGCTCAGTGAAGTAAGCCAGACACAGAAACACAAACACTGTTATCATCTCCCTGGTATGTGGAATCCAAAAAAGTCAAACTCACAAAAGCAGAGAATAGAATGGTGGTTACCAGGGGCTGGGGCTGCAGGGAAAGGTGGAGAGGTTGGCTGAAGATTCCAGAGCTGCAGTCAGATATGATGAATAAGCCTAAGAGCTAACGTACAGAGTGCTGAAAAAAAGTCAGCCAATTGATTTAAAGGAAAAAATATTAAGGAAACCACAGTACATAAGGTGCATGGTGCAAGCGGGCTGGAGGGACTATGGCCGGGGGAGCAGGGGTCTGTGCGGCCCCCTGGATGCTTGCAGGGACCCCTTTTCTGCGGCTCCAGGGTGTGAGTGGAGGGCCTGACCCCACTCCCCACAGGCTCCTGCTCTGAGTGCAAGGAAGGCTGCACAAGCGGAACAGGAAAGGGAAGGGGGCGTCCTGGTCTGGCCTCCCCTGGGGCTCTGGCTCAGAAGGGACGAAGCACAGAACTCGGGTCACTGTCGGGGGCTGGGAGTTTTAGACCCAGAGCAGCAAAGCTCAGCGCCTGAGCCGGGGTTGAGGGGGACCCATGAGGTAAGGGATAGGGGAGCTTTGTACACAGAGCCACTAGGGAGGGCTCAGTGCCTCTGGGAGGGCAGGGCTGGAGTGAACGTAAACTGGCTGCTGCAGGGCAAGCAGGACCCAAGGCATCCCCACAACCCTCCACCATCTCTGAGGTCATCTGCTGACACTGACTGCCTGGCTGGAGGGGAAGGGATGGAAGGGTGTGCAAGTTTAAGTAGGGAAACAAGAAAAGACACCATGGGACCACAGATGTCATCTGGAGGGGCCGGGGGGTGCCTGCCTGGTGCCCATGGCACAGCATGGCATCCTCGGTTGAAGTGAAGTGCGGTGGAGACGGACTGAGCTTTGGACACGCCACTTACCTCTACGAGCCTCACTTTCCTCATCTATAAAATGGGCGTGGTAACGTCCCCCAGGATTTTGGTGGGAATTAATGATTTGTGTTTGCAGTGGAACTTTTTTTCCTCCTGGTTATTTTTTTCCTTTTTTCTGTCCTTCCTCCTCAGATTACTAGTTCACAGTCTCCAAGGAGGGCAGGAAAACTTACGATCTCCCTGACTTGGGCTTCCAAAGGTCCCTGGGGCAGGGGGATAAAGAGGAATTCTGGTGTAATCAAAACGCTTAGGAGAAAACAGAAAAAGAGCAAGACTTCCCCTCAGACTAGGGAGATAAGGGGTGATGTGATGAGCAGGCACACAGAAGGTTCCAGAAAGAGGCATGAGTGCACTGCTGCCCATTCGCCCCAGATGGCGGGAAAGCCCAGAGGAGAAACGGCTGCGGGAACACGTCCAGATGGGCAGGACCAACAGCCTGTTTCCTGGCTTCATCATGCCCGCTCTGCCTTCTGAGCCCACCCCCAGGGGCAACCTGGGGCGGTCTCCTTGGCTTTGCAGTATTTACGGTTAGGCGTTGCCCTGCTTGGGATGGCTGGACCACACACAGAGGTGGTGGGGGTGGGTTAGAGGAACTGAAGGCCCAGGGTGGCAACGGCGTTTAAAAGCATGGCACAGGAGCGACAGCAACGAGTCTGGGGGTGTTCCTCTTTAAGCCAAGAAGCACAAACCGTTCCACAGAGCTATATTGGGGAGTAGTGGGGTGCCCACCACCTAGAGTGTTCAAGCAGAGAGGGTCATGCAGTTAGGAGGCTGCATGGGATGAGACGAAGGACCCTTTGAACGTGAGGCTGAGCGCCGCTTCCCTGAGGCAGGCTGGCTCTTTTGCCTGCGGGAGGCTTGCTCAAGGTGGCCTCAGAGCACCGGACGCCTCTCCTCCCTTCCCCGAAGGCACACGGAGCCTCCCCTCCCCGAAGGCACACGGAGCCTCCCCTCCCCCGACAGCACAAGGAGCCTCCCCTCCCCGACGACACGAGCTGCATCTGGAGCCTGAAAAGTCCTCCTCGTCCTCCCTGGCTGAGACACCTCCTTTCACGCTGCCTCTCACAGTACACAGACATTAACTGGTGTCAACAGTCTCTCTCTTCCTCTTTTTTTTTTTTTCTTTCCAAATGCTAATCTTTTCTTGGGAGGGTGAGAATATCAGTCCCTCACAGCTCAGTCTGGATTGTAAAATAGACAATCCTCAGGATTTGCACTCAAAAGATATGGGCTGAGAGTCCTGTTTCAGCTCTGGGGGATCCCGTGCCTCTAAGAGCCTCAATTTCCTCATCTGTGAAGTGGGGATGACAACGGTACTTACTGCACAGGTTGTTTTAAGAACTGAAAAAATATGTCGAAAATGCTACATGAACATAAGTTACTTGTTTCTGAAAAACGAGCCCAGATCAGTAGTGCCAAGGAAAGGGTGAAGAGAGCTGGGCTCTGGGCAGGGGAGGGAGGTCCCAGGTTGCCTTGCTGCCAGTGGCCCTCAGGAGCCAGGAGAAGCCAGAAAAGGACTGGAATGTTTGTTAAGAGAAACTGCATTAAAAGCCAGCATGTAAGACACACTGATAGCAGCGCCACCACGTGGATGAACCTTGGAAACATTAGTGCAAGGAGGTGACACAAAGGTCACGGACTGTGGCTCCATTTGTTATGAAATGTCCAGAGTCAGCAAAAGCACAGAGACGGAGTGGATGCAAGGTTGCCAGGGGCGGAGGGGGGCAAGATGAGGAGTGACTACTCAACGGGTACAGGTTTTATTTGGGGTGATGAGAGTGCTTTGGAGCTACATAGAGGTGGTGGTGGCTGCACTGTGAACGCACCAAATGCCATTGAGCTGTTTGCTTTAGGGTGGCTAATATTGTGAATTTCACCTCAATAAAAAAGCACTGCCCTCCCGCCACCGCTAGAAGCCAGCCCATGTTCTTTGGGAGTGGGCAACCAGCCGGCAGAGACAAGAGGAAAAGGGGATGCTGTGTCCCCATTTTGAAGGCGAGGACACAAAGGTCCAGAGAGGATCGGGGTCTTGCCCAAGGTCACACGGCCCCTAAGTGACAGAGCAGCACACCTGCCCAGGTCTGTCCAAACTGCTAAGCCCACATCCTTCCTGCCACTGCACTGTCTCTCGGGAACATTCTTCCTTAGGGAGAGGCAAAGCCCTTCAACCGGCCAGCTCTGAGGGGGTATCAGCTTCTGAAAACAGAGCAATAAATAGCCGGGTAGAGCACGCCATGCAGCTATTAGGGTGACCCTGAAATGTTCCCACAAAATGTTCCGAAGGCCTTGGCCACCTAACCCGGAATAGCTGAAGAGTTAATTTTTTATTCATGATAAGTGTGCCGGGCTTGGTGACAGCTCGTTTCCTGGGACTCTTCTGACATTCAAACATTAACCTCCTCCCCAGGGAAGACCGGGCAGCTTAACCATTAACCTACACCCCCAACAGAGAGTCCGCCAGCCCCTCCCCGCCTCAGGCGCCAGACAGATCCTTGCTGGGGACGGAGGGCCTGTGGGCCCAGGTGACCAGGACTTCAGGAGTCGTGCTCCTGAGTGGAGGTTATGGGGCCGGATCCCCCCCAGGGGGTCTCAGCCCCAGCCCCCATCCCCGCAACCTGGCCCTGATGGGGATCCGCGGGGCGGAGCCTGACCAAGGGCTCCATGCCTTTGCTGTTTCTCCTGTTTTCATTCTTTGAAGAAATCTTCCCCCGCGGCCACCGTGTCGGTTCTAAGCTCCACGATGGGTCTTCTGGTTCAGCTTTCTCAACCTGACAGCGGAACAGGCCTAAAGACTTTCCCAGGAGTCCAGGTCCTCAGAAGACTTCAGAAGACTCAGAAGTCTTCTGGCTCAGGCGCTTTTAAACCAGGTTTTCAAAACAACAGACCCCTTTTCCTAAATGAAAATTGCAGAAGGCCAAAATGCAAAACAGATCCAAGCGGCCCGAGCCTTTGCCCCGTTCACCCAGCTGCCACGGCCTGGCCAGACACAGTTGCAATTACTGCGTGTGCGGCACAGCCCCATCGCACACGAGGAGAGCGAGGTCTCCCCAGGGAGCTCACGGCAGAACCTGGCAGGAGTCCCACTGCGCCTTCTCAGCCCTGGATGCACAAGTAGGACCACATGGGAGCCTCTGGGGACAGAAGATGGCTAGACCTGCTCCAGGTCGGTGCTCCAGGTCTGAGCACATCCGCAGCCTCCCAGGAACTGCAATGTGAGGTCAGCATCCACAGGGTGACGGGCCCCCAGGTCAGGCTCTGGTGAGCACTCCCCATGGGTGACGTGGCTACACTTCTCACCCCAGCTGGTCTGTGACGAGCGGGGCAGGCCAGGGGCGTCCATGTCCTCTGCTGCAAAGGCTCTGCTTCACCTCTCTCTCTCTCCTTCAAGTCTCCTCTCTCCCTGCTCTCAGTCAAACGTCTGCACTCACTCATTCACCCAGTAAGTCATCAACAAACACACAACAACTACTAGGTCTCGCAGGCCCTGTGCCCCGTGCTGGGGAAAAAGGGGAAAGTGACACAGTCCCTCCCAATCCAGGAAACACATCCCTACGATGCAGTGCAGAGGTGCCAGGAGGGAGAGAAACAGAGGGTCCTGCAGAAGTCCGGGTGGCCAGTTACACGGGGAGAAATTGTTCCTGGAGGAGTCTAAAAAGGAGAGTGGTTGGCAGAGTGGAAAACAGGGAATGGTATTGAAGCAGAGGGATCAGCATGTGCAAAGGCGCAGAGGCATGAGAGAAACATACACGGTCAGGAAGTTGTAAGCAATTTGGTTGAGCCAAGCGGCAATGTCTGGGATGGATGCGTGGACAAGGGAGTGGGAGCTAAACCTCATCCTGCAGCCACTGGGGAGCAATAGGACATTTAAACACTTCAGATGCTTATTTTTAAAATAACAGTCTGTAACTTCTAAGTGTGAACTAAAGTTCACCATCATCTCTCCCAGTGGCTTGCCATTCTAGGCTTTATCCCTCAGGCCTGAATGCAAGTCCCACGCTCTGTCACGGGAATTTCTGGCGTTCACCTTGGGGACATGCAGGCAGCTGTAGTTTCTGGGGTGACAGGAGGGCCCAGGAAGTCAGGAGGCTGTGGCTCAATGGTGGGCCCCTGTGAGCCGTAAGACTACTGTCTGGCTCCCCCGAAGAACCTGCCACAGCCAGCAGAGGGGAAGGAAAGGCTCAACCTACGGAAGGAAGTTGTCATCCTGCCCCGTCCCTCATGCAGAGGACGGGTGACTCCACTGAAGCCCATCGCAGCACCCACACTGCTGGGCCTCTGCCGCCCACGGCACCACCTTCCTCCTGCCCCCGGCTGCTCCTGATGGATTCGTGCAGGGGCCCGGGGCCGCTCCGGGGCCCTCTCCTCCTCCCCTTCCCTCATCCTCTCCTCCTGCAACCTCAGCCTCAGTTGCCAGCCAGACAGAAGTGTTCCCCAGCCCGGCCCTCCTCTGAAGCCTCCACTCCGTGTCTAGAACTGAACTCACGACCTTCATCTCTTCTCCCCCAAAATACTCCCCCCTCCTCCCTGGAAGTGCTGCAGCCACCTTACAACCAGGAGGCGAATGCCACACATTGAGCAGAAAGACAGGAGGGATCTGGACACCTGGGAACTCTGCACCAGCTCTGGATCTTTTGTGGTGTCTAAGAAACCGACCCCTATTTGGTGAAGCTTGCTTACCAAGTCTCTGCCACATGTACAAAAACACATTCCTAAGCCATAAGAGAGGAGTCCAAGCTCCTTTTTACTCACCATTCTCACCTCACAGCAAGAAGTGCTAAATATTTTTTGAACGGATTCTTTCAATTTCACACCAACCCAATAAAACAGATGTTGAAACTGAGGCCCAGAGACATAGAACTTGTTCAAGATCACACAGCCTAATTTAAAAGCCTGGGCTCCCCGTTCCCCCTCTGCACCCCTCTTCCTCTCTCTTTCTTTTGGAAAATGCAGAGATGGGGCTGCCTTCCCCTCGCAGCCACACACATAGCGCCGCCATCGCCACCAGAGGGCAGACAGTTGTGTTCAGGGAGCGGGATGCGGGACGGGAGGGAGGGGAGGGAGGGGAGGGGAAGTCCTGGCGGACACAGCTGAGACGACCAGAAGGCACAGCGGCAGCCGCGGTTCGGGGGCAGCCAGATTCCTGGGAGGGGGGCAGGGAAGGAGTCACGGGCCTGGCCGTGGGGGACGAGAAAGTGGGCGACCAACAGTCCAAGGATCCCAAGAGCAAAGGCCATGACTTGGAGATAAGAGTACTGCAGAAGGACCTGTCTGGTCTGTACGCCGACAAGCCAGATAACCTAGATGGAAAGGATCAATTCCCAGAAACACACAACCTACCAAGACGGAGGTATGAGCAAGTAAAAACTCGGAGCAGACCTCTAACTAGTCGGGAGATGGAATGTGTCATAAAAAATCTCTCAACAACAAAAGCCCAGATGGCCTCACCGACAGGGTCTACCAAATGTTTAGAGGAATTAACACCAAGCCTCCTCAAAGGCTTCCAAAAAACCGTAAAGGAGGAAACACTTGCAAAATCATTCTATGAGGCCACCATCACCCTGATACCAAAGCCACACAAAGACTCTACAAGAAAAGAAAACTACAGACCAATATCTGCGATGAACATTGATGTAAAAGTTCTCAACAAAATACTAGCGCATTGAATTGAACAGCACATGAAAACAATTATACACTATGACCAAGTGGGATCTATTCCTGCGATGCAGGGGTGGTTCAAAATGTGAATATTGCTCAATGCGATACACCACATTAACAAAATGAAGAACAAAAACCACAGGATCATCTCAGCTGGTGCAGAAAAAGTATTTGACAAGATTCAACACCCTTTCATGATAAAAAACACTTATGCTAGAAATAAAAAGAAACTATCTCAATATAATAAAGGCCATATATATAAAGGCCACAGCGAACATCATACTCAATGATGAAGCCTGAAAGCTTTTTCTATAAGATCAGGAACAAGACAAGGACACCCACTTTTGCCACTTGTATTCAGCATAGTACTGGAAGCCCTAGCGTATAGCAAGTAGGCAAGAAAAATAAATAAAAGGTGTCCAAATTGGAGGAAAGAAGTAAAATTATCTCTGTTTGCAAACAATGTGATCTTATGTGTAGAAAACCCTAATGATGCCTCAAATGGACTCACCAAAGTGACAGGGTAGATATAAAATCAACACACAAAAATTAGTTGCATTCCTATACACTAGTGAGGAACAACCTACAAAGGAAATTATGAAACAAATCCATTTACAATAGCATTAAAAAGAACAAAAACCTTATGAATAAACCTAACTACCAACGTGAAAGACATGCACACTGAAAACTACCAAACACTGCTGAAAGAAATTAAAGGCACAAATAAATGGAAAGACAACCTGTATTCATGGATTAGATGTCATAATATTTTAAGATGTCAATACTACCCAAAGTGATCTACAGATTCAATGCAATCTTTATCAAAATCCCAATGACAGGGACTTCCCTGGTTGCCTAGTGGTTCGGATTATGGGCTTTCACCGCCATGGCCCAGGTTCAATCCCTGGTCAGGGAACTGAGATCCCGCAAGATGCATGGCACAGCCAAAACCAACAACAACAAAGAAATCCCAATGACAGAAATATTTCATTTAATATTTATGTATTTAATATTATTTTCAGAAATAGAAAAATTCATCCTAAAATTCTTAATGGAATCTCAAAGGACCTGGGAATAGTTAAAACCATCTTGAAAAACAACAAATTTGGGGATCTCATATTTCCTGATTTCAAAACCCATTTGAAAGCTACAGTAATCAAAACAGTGTGGTACTGGCATAAAGACAGACATATAGACCAATGTAATAGGAAAGAGAGCCCCCAAATAAACCTTCACATATATGGTCAAGTGATTTTTTTAGCAAGGTGCCAAGACCATTCAATGGGAAAAGGACAGTCTTTCAACAAATGGTGCTGGGAAAACTGAATGTCCATGTGCAAAAGAATGAAGATGGACCTTTACCTTATACCACACATAAAAATTAACTCAAAAATGGACCAAGGACCTAAATGTAAGAGCTAAAACTATAAAATTCTTAGAGGAAGTTTCATGAGATTGGATTTGGCAATGCTTTCTTGGATATGACACCAAAAGAACTGACAACAAAAGTAAAATTAGATATATTAGGTTATACATCAAACTTAAAAACTTGTACATCAAAGGACACAATCAACAGAATGAAAAGGCAACCTACAGAACAACAGAAATCATTTGCAAATCATATATCTGATAAAGGGTTAATATCCAGAATATATAAAGAACTACAACTCCATAACAAAAAACCAAACAACCCTATTTAAAAATGGTCAAAGGACTTGAAAGGACATTTCTTTAAAGAAAACATACAAATGGCCAAGAAACACAGGAGAATATGCTCAACATCACTAATTATCATGTAAATGCAGATCAAAACCTCAATGAGATACCATAGGCCAATCACAAAAAGACAAATACCGTATGATTCCAGTTATTTGTGGTACCTAGAACCATTCAATCCACAGAAACAGAAAGCAGAATGATGGTTCCCAGGGGATAATGGAAGAGAGGAAAAGAGTTGTTGTTTAATGGGTATAGAGCTCCAGTTTTGCAAGATAAAAGGTTTTGGAGATTGGGTGCACAGCAATGTGAACTTAACACAACTGTACTGTACACTGAGAAATGGTTAAGTTGATGAAGTTTACATGTTTTTTTAAACTTCTTTTTAAATTTCTTCAAAGAAGACATACAGATGGCCAACAGGCACATGAAAAGATGCTCAACATCACTGATCATCAGGGAAGCTTCAGCCACTGGGGAGAAACTATGGAAAGTCCTCAAAAACTTAAAAAATAGAATTATCACATGATCCAGCAATTCCACTCCTGGGTATTTATCCAAAGAAAACAAAAACAGTAACTAGAAAAGATTCATGCACCCCTATGTTCACTGCATTATTTACAATAGTCAAGATACAGAAGCAACCCAAGTGCCCATCAACAGATGAATGCACAGATAAAGAAGATGTGGTACATATATACACAATGGAATGTTAGTCATAAAAAAGAATGAAATCTTGCCAGTTGTGACGATATGCATGGACCTAGAGGGTATTATGATAAGTGAAATAAGTCAGACAAAGACAAATACTATACGATTTCACTATGATTTCTATGATTTTATAAATGTGGAATCTATAAAACAAATGAACAAACATAACTAAAAAGAAACACGTTACAGAGAACAAACAGGTGGTTGCCAGAGGGAGGCAGGGTGGGGGAGGAAAGAAATAAGTGAGGGATATTAAGAGATACAAAGTCCCAGTTGCAAAATAAATGAGTCACCGGTATGAAATGTACAGAGTGGGGAATGTAGTTAATAACTATGTAATATCTTTGTATGGTGACACATCATAACTAGACTTGTCTTGGTGATCATTTTGAAACATATAGAAATATTAAATCACTATGTTCTGTATCAGAAACTAACATAGCGTTGTAGGTCCATTATACTTTGAAAACAATCAAACAGACAAATTCGTAGACAGAGATCAGATTTGTGGGTACCAGAGGCCGGGCTGGGGGGAACTGCAGGAAGGTGGTCAAAAGGTACAAACTTCCAGTTATAAGATAAGTAAGTGGTAGGGATGTGGCGTGCAGCCTGATAAACACAGTCACCACTGCTGTGTGTTATATGTGAAGGTCGCTCAGAGAGCAATCTCCAGAGTTCTCGTCACGCCATTTTTTTCTAGTTCTTTAACTCTGCACCTATAGGAGATGATGGTGTCACTAAACTTCTTGTGATAGTCACTTCATGATGTATGTAAGTCAGATCATTATGCTGTGCACCTTAAACTTATACACTGCTGTGTGTCAACTGTATCTCAATAAAACTAGAAGAAAAAGAAAGAAAAATGGTTAAGACAGTAAAATTTACGTTACACGTATTTCACTACAATTAAAAAAACAAAGCAAAACACTGACAACATCAAATGTTGTCAAGGATGTGGAGCTACAGGAACGCTCATTCACTGCTGGTGGGAAATTAAAATGGCGCAGCCACTTGAAAGACAGTTTTGGCAGCTTCTTACGAAACTGAACATGCTCTCACCATACGATCTAGCAACCATTCTCTTTGGTATTTATCCAAATGAATTGAAAACTTATGTCTGCAGAGAACAACTTGATTTAGAATTGCCAAAACTTGGAAGCAACCAAGATGTCTTTCAGTAGGAGAATGGATAAACTGTGGCACATCCAGACAGTGGAATATTCTTCAGCTCAAAGAAGAAATGAGCTACCAAGCCATGAAAAGACATGAGAAAAACCTTAAATGTATATTACCAAGTGAAAGAAACCAACCTGAAAAGATTACACACTGCATGATTCCAACTATATGACTTTCTGGAAAAGGCAAAACTATGGAGAGAGTAAAAAGATCAGTGGTTGCCAAGGGTTAGAGGAGAGAGCGGGATGCATAGGTGGAGCACAGAGGATTTTCAGGCAAGAGAGACTACTCTGTATGATAGTATAATTGTGGATACATGCAATCATACATTTTCAAAAACCCACTGAATATGAACACTAAGGGTGACCCCTAATGTAAACTGTGGACTCTGAGTGACGATGGTGTGTAGGTTCATCAGCTGTAACCAATGTAGCACCGGCTGCAGGATGCTGACGGTGAGGGAGACTGTGTGTTTGGGTGGGAGGGGCTAGCAGAGAGTACGTGGGAACGCTCTGTACTTTCTGCTCCACTCTGCAGGGAACTGCTCTAAAAAATAAAGTCTATTAAAAAGAAATTCACATCACATAAAATTAACCATTAGCCATTTTAAAGTACAATCAGTGGCATTTAGTACATTCACAGTGTTGTGTGACCGGCACCTCTATCCAGTTGTAGACACTTCACCACGACCAAAAGGCAGTTCCTACACAGTTACTCCCCAGCCATTTCCCCTGAGCCCCTGACAACCATGAATCTAACTTCTGTCTCTATGAATTTGTCTAATCTGGACATTTCATACAAGGAGAATCATATAACACATGGCCTCTTACAACAGACTTCTTTCACTTCACTTTTTAAAAAATTTATCCATGTGGTAGTATCAGTACTTCATTCCTTTTTAAGACTGAATACTGTTCTATTGTATGTACAGACCACATCTTCGTTACCCATTCATCAGCTGACAGACACTTGGGTTGTTTCCACCTGTTGCCTATTTGTAACCCGTGCTGCTAAGACCTTGCCTGTACAAGTCTTTGTCTGACTACCTGTAAAGGATTCTTCTCTTAATGCTACATCCCTCCCTGCCCTTAGATGAGTGAAAGCAAAGCAGATAAGTGAAGGAAGGGAACAGAAATAAAATTAACATGTAAATATCAAATTAATAATATTTACAGTCCTAACTAATAACAAATATTTAAATTAATAATATTTAAAATAATAATATTTAAGAAACACCTGTATTAACATACTTTATCTCATATATCTTTATAATTCTGATGTAGACTTTATCACCTGTGTTTTATAGATCAGTGAAGCAAGACTCAGAAGGTTAAATAATCTGTCCGTGTTCACACAGCCGGTGAGGGTCAGCCAGCAATGGACTCCAAGTTTTCCAGACCCCACGCTGCCTCTCCCATCAAACTAGCAGTAGAGGTGAGAGAATGGGTGAGAAGTACACTGCCTTGATAAGTAATTCTCACCAAAAGCTTACCTTGGTGAAGTCATCATGCAGAAGCTAATGGTTCAACAACCCTGGCCGTAACCACAAACTCAGAGAACCAAAGAGAGGCAATGACATGGTTTCTCTGGGTGTGTATAGACTGGTCACCAGGGTCACTCCAGGCCCGTCCCCTCAGCTTATTCTCTGAAAGGACACAGCTGCTCCAGCCCCTACCTGCCCCCAACCCAGTAGACCTGGACGCAACTCACATCCCAGAGTGGGCCCAGGTGTGCACGTACCTGGGGCCGGGTGCCTGGCCTTCTCCTCGGCGAGTCCCTGCAGACACTGGTCCCGTTCTTCCCGCAGCACCTGCAGCACAGCACACAGCCGAGGGAGGGCTCCCACCTGCAAGCCCAAAGTCGAGAATGCTCGTCACTGTCACGAAGCTGAGTCTAGTACGCAGGGCGGGGCCAGACAATGGAGACTCAAAATGAGGAAGACAGACTAGTGAATATGACAAAAAAAAGAGCATGCTCATAGATACAGACAACAAACTTGTGGTTACCAGCAGGAAGAGGGAAGGAGGGCAAGCTAGGGGCAGGGCAGTAAGAGGTACAAGCTGCTAGGTATAAAACAAGCTACAAGGATACGTTGTACAACACAGGGAACAGAGCCCATATTTTACAATAACTATAAATGGAGCATAACCTTTAAAAATTGTGAATCACTAATTGTACACCTATAGCCTATACAGTATCGTACAGCAACTATACTTCAATAAAAAAGACCTGTAAAAAAAGTAATGTAAACTAGAGACTTTAGTTAATGTATCAATATTAGCTCATCAATTTTAACAAATGCACCACTTTTATGCAAGACATTAGTAACAGGAGACACTGGAGAGGAAGGGTTGAGGGGGTATATGGTCATTCTTTGTACTTTCTGCAGACTTTTTCTGTAAACCTAAATCCTCTCAACGAAATAAATTATATTAATTTAAAAAGAATAAGGGGGAGAAATCAGTTCACCTACTTTAAAGACTCGCTGTATAGCTACAGTAATCAAAACAGCATGGTATTAGTAGAAGAACAGGCAATGGTGTTAGAGCGACTGGACAGCTACAGATAACAAAATGAACCTTGAACTAAGACTCATACCTTGTACAAAAATTACCTCAAAATGATCATGGACTTGAGCGCAAAACATTAAACTAAAACTTTTAGAAAAAACATAGAAAATCTTCAAGATGTAAGGCCAGGCAAAGATTTCTTATACTTGACACCAAAAGCACAATCCATAAAAAGAAAAAATTGATAAATTGGACTTCACCAAAATTAAAAACTTTTGCTCCAAGAAAAACCATGTTAAGAGGATGAAAAGGCAAGCTACAGATGAGGAGACGATATGTGCAATCTGCAAATTAGAACTAATATCTAGAACAGACAGAGAACATTCAAAACTCAATAGTAAACAAATTAAAAAATCTATTTAAGGACTTCCCTGGTGGTGCAGTGGTTAAGAATCCACCTGCCAGTGCAGGGGAAGCAGGTTCGATCCCTGGTCCAGGAAGATCCCACGTGCCGCGGAGCAACTAAGCCCATGCGCCACAACTATTGAAGCCTGTGTGCCCTAGAGCCCACAGGCCACAACTACTGAGCCTGTGCTCTGGAGCCTGTGAGCCACAACTACTGAGCCTGTGTGCTGCAGCTACTGAAGCCAGCACACCTAGAGCCTGTGCTCCACAATAAGAGAAGCCACCGCAATGAGAAACCCACGCACCGCAAAGAAGAGTAGCCCCTGCTCGCCACAACTAGAGAAAGTTCGCACGCAGCAACGAAGACCCAACGTGGCCAAAAAAAAAAAAAAAATCTATTTAGAACATAGGCAAAATGCATGAAAAGACATTTCAGAGAAGACACACAGATGGCAAATAAGCACATGAAAAGATGTTCAACATTATTAGCTATTAGGTAAATGCAAATTGAAATGGTAATGTGATATCACTACATGCTTATCAGAATATCTAACATAAAAAATGACAACAATGCTGGCGAGGTTGTGGTGAAACTAGGTCACGGACACATTGCTGGTGGGACTGTAAAATGAGACAACCACTCTGGAAAACAGGTTGACAGTGTCTTAAGAAAAGCTAAACATGCAACTATCATATGACCCAGCCATTGCACTCTTGGGCATTTACCCCGGAGAAATGAAAACGTATATTCAGAAAAAAAACCCTGTACACTACTATTTGTAGCAGCTTTATTCCTAACAGCCCAAAACTGTAACAGTCCAGATGCCTTTCAATGGGTAAATGGTTAAACAAACTATGGTACATCCATACTATGAAATTCTACTCAGCAATAAAAAGGAACAAAGTAGTAATACATGGACCAACTTAAATGAATATCCAGAGAAATATGCTGAATGAAAAAGCCAATCCCAAATGGTTACATACTGTATGATTCCATTTATATAACATTCTTTTTTAAATTTAATTATTTTATATTGGGGTATAGTTGATTTACAACCTTTGTGTTAGTTTCAGGTGTACAGCAAAGTGATTCAGTTATACATGTGTCCATTCTTTTTCAGATTCTTTCCCCATACAGGTTATTACAGAGTACTGAGTAGAGTTCCCTGTGCTGTACAGTAGGTCCTTGTTGGTTATCTATTTTATATAGCGTAGTGTGTATATGTTAATCTCAAACACCTAATTTATCCCTCCACCCCCTTTCCCCTTTGGTAACCATAAGTTTGTTCTCTATGTCTGTGAGTCTGTTTTGTCAATACATTCATTTGTATCATTATTTTTAGATTCCACATCATTTATATAACATTCTTGAAACAGCAAAATTATATCAATAGAAATGGAGACCCTATTAGTGGTTGTCAGGAGTGAAGGGAGGGTGAGGGTGGGAGGGAGGGAGGTGTGACTCTAACAGGGCACCACGAAGGGTCCTCAGGGTTGCAAACTTGTTTTGCACCTTGACTGGATCAACGTCAGTATCATAGCTGGTCAGTCAAACCCCAGCTCACTTGCAAACACTAAGAAAGAAGTAAACGTGCATTGCTATGTGCCACTGAGTTTCTGTGACTGTTACACAGCACAGCTGACTGGGTAGGAGTGACGTTTCCCCAAAGTGGGTGGCCATGTGCATTGCTGGAAATGAAGAAAGGGGCGCTGCAGCAAAGAGGGTCTTGAGAGCGATGGAGCAAGATGAGGAGTGAGGGAACACCTACAGTGGGAACCTCTCCAAGAAAAATTTAACTTCCTTTGTGTTTTTCCCTGGGACTATGCAAAAATAAACATCAGAAGACAGTTTAACTTTTTCTTTTCATTCTACATTTCTTTTTCTTAAGTTGTAGTAAAATATACATAACATTTACCATTTTAACCGTGGTTTAGTGTACAGAGTTGTACAATGATCACCCCTATCCATCTCCAGGACTTTTCAACTGGCCCAACAGAAACTCTGTACCAATTAAATAGTAACTATCCGTTACCCTTCCTGGAGTCCCTGGTAACCTCTATTCTACTTTCTGATTCTATGAATGTGTCTGTTCTAGGTACTTCATATAATTGGAGTCATGCAATATCTGCTTTTTCGTGTCTGGCTCATTTCACATCCACATTGTAGCATCTATCAGAATTTCCTTCCTTTTTAAGGAAGAATACTATTCCATTGTATGGACAGACCACACTTTGTTCATCCATTCATCGCTGGGTTGTTTCCATCTCTTGGCTACTGTGAATAATGCAGCCAGGAACAGAGATGTACAAATATCTTTTCGAGTCCCTGCTTTGATTCTTCTGGGTACGTACCCAGAAGCAAAATGTGTGGATCATATGGTAATTCTGTGTTTACTTTTTTAAGAAACCACCACACTGTTTTCCACAGCAGCTGCCCCATATTACCTTCCCGCCAGCAATGCATAGAGTTCTAATTTCTCTATGTCCTCATCAACCGTTGTTATTCTGTGCTAATAATATCCATCTTAGTGGGTACGAAGTGAACCATCCCACATTTCTTTTACCCTTATCCTTCCATTAAAATTGAATAAACTGGGACTTCCCTGGCGGTCTAGTGGTTAAGACTCCACGCTGCCAATACAGGGGGCCAGAAAATATTTTTAAAGACAAAAAAGAAAAAAAAAAGATGAAGAAGAAAAAAACTATCATCTATAGTTCACCCCCTTTAAAAAAAAGTATTAAATATAATTTTACTTAAAATTCACAGGAGGAGAAACAAGTGAAGGTGAAAGTATTGCTAAAATTAATATAAAATTTTCCTCAAAACAAGAGCTATTAGTACTGAAAAGTTCCCTTTAAACAGTTTTTAAAAATCAAGTTTGTCTCTTAGGGGAAAACATAGGCAGAACACTCTATGACATAAATCACAGCAAGATCGTTTTTGACCCACTCCTAGAGAAATGGAAATAAAAACAAAAATAAACAAATGGGACCTAATGAAACTCAAAAGCTTCTGCATAGCAAAGGAAACCATAAACAAGACGAAAAGACAACTCTCAGAATGGCAGAAAATATTTGCAAATGAAGCAACCGACAAAGGATTAATCTCCAAAATTTCCAAGCAGCTCATGCAGCTCAATAACAAAAAAACAAACAGTCCAAAAGTGGGCAGAAGACCTAAATAGACATTTCTCCAGAGAAGATATACAGATGGCCAGCAAACACATGAAAGGATGCTCAACATCACTAATCATTAGAGAAATGCAAATCAAAACTACAGTGAGGTACCACCTCAAACCGGTCAGAATGGCCATCATCAAAAAATCTACAAACAATACATGCTGGAGAGTGTGTGGAGAAAAGGGAACACTCTTGCACTGTTGGTGGGAATGTAAACTGATACAGCCACTGTGGAGAACAGTATGGAGGTTCCTTAAAAAACTAAAAATAGAACTACCATATGACCCAGCAATCTCACTACGGGGCATATACCCTGAGAAAACCATAATTCAAAAAGAGTCATGTACCACAATGCTCACTGCAGCTCTATTTACAATAGCCAGGACATGGAAGCAACATAAGTGTCCATCGACAGATGAATGGATAAAGAAGATGTGGCACATACATACAACGGAATATTACTCAGCCATAAAAAGAAACAAAATTGAGTTATTTGCAGTGAGGTGGATGGACCCAGAGTCTGTCATACAGAGTGAAGTAAGTCAGAAAGAGAAAAACAAATACCGTATGCTAACACATATATATGGAATCTAAGGAAAAAAATGGTCATGAAGAGCCTAGGGGCAGGACAGGAATAAAGATGCAGACATAGAGAATGGACCTGGGGACACAGGGAGGGAGAAGGGTAAGCTGGGACAAGGTGAGCGAGTGGCATGGACATATATACACTACCAAAGGTAAGGTAGATAGCTAGTGGGAAGCAGCCGCATAGCACAGGGAGATCAGCTCGGTGCTTTGTGACCACCTAGAGGGGTGGGATAGGGAGGGTGGGAGGCAGGGAGACACAAGAAGGAAGAGATATGGGAACATATGTATATGTATAGCTGATTCACTTTGTTATACAGCAGAGACTAACACACCATTGTAAAGCAACTATACTCCAATAAAGATGTTAAAAGAAAAACAGTCCTATTCGTTTTCCCCTGGAGCCCTCCCTCCCACAGACCTCCTTCCTCTTCCCAACACCGGCCTGTGGTTTTGGGGGCCGCTCCCCGCTCCCCCTGCTGGAGTTCCATTTGCTGGACTCCCTTTTTCTTTACTCTTCTTCCTTGTTTTACAGAATCACGTTCTCTAGTAACTTCCTAAGAAAGCACACGGAGGAAGTAAATTTTTGAATCTCTGAAGGAGTGAAAAAGCTCCTAGTCACTTGAGTAATTATCCAATTAATGAATAATTTGGAGATAGAAAAGTCCAACCTGCAGAGAGAGAAAATAACGAGGCAGACCCCAAAGTAAGAGAGGAAAGATGTGAAGAGAGGGTTCTGTTAGCTATTTTGGACTCTTAAATACGAAAAGGTAAAATCTGGGAGGAGATACAATGAAAACCTGTTGAATTCTGAAGGAGG
This sequence comes from Neophocaena asiaeorientalis asiaeorientalis, assembly GCF_003031525.2. Taxonomy (NCBI): domain Eukaryota; kingdom Metazoa; phylum Chordata; class Mammalia; order Artiodactyla; family Phocoenidae; genus Neophocaena; species Neophocaena asiaeorientalis. The sequence continues at coordinate 75,702 of NW_020174701.1, forward strand.
TGAAGAAACGCAACATCACTTTGCTCATCACACTTTACAATATAATTACTCACCTGTCAACATTGAGACCGGAAAGGAATAGTTTCAAGGGGGAAACAAGAGAAATACTAGTCTAGTTTATAGGATGAGAAAGAAAGAGGGCACTCGATCGTACAACCAGTTCGAAGCACAAAACGTCATCAAACACTTACTGGGCCCCCAGGACGCCCCGCAATCAAAGGCGAATGGACGCGGGTCCTGCTCCCGGAGCTCACCGGCTCCAAGAAGTCAGAGTGACCCGAGGCGGGAGCGCGTGGGGAAGGCAGCCGCCAGGTCACGATGGACCACCAGCGGCGGCAGGGGCCCCCGGCAGGCGGCTGCACCCAAGAAGTCATCCCCACAGAGCGGAGAGGATGCGGACGGACGAGACGGAGCCGATGGGGGTCTGAGGGCCAGCTGAGGGCAGGGCTGGCGTGGCTCCCATGATGCATCTGCTCTGGGTGCCTCGACAGCTCCAAGCACAAGGAAACGAGATGTAGGCCTGGGAGCTGAGGTGAGAGAAGTGTGGTTGAGCAAGACTGGGCTTGTGACGCGGTAAGACGGCCAAAGAAGCTCACACGGTAAGAGGGAGCAGATCCAGAAGACCAAAGGCCAGAGGCAGAGCCTCGGGGAACGACCCGCTCAGGCTGGGAATAAGAGCGTAAGAAAGGCCCACACCAGAGGAGGAACCTTGCGCGAGGAGGAGCCAGCCACGCGAGAGGAGGAGCCACGAGAGAGGAGAGGCCTAGCCACTGGAGGGACCATGCGAGAGGAGAAACGTCTCGAGAGGTGTGGTGGGAACAGCGAAGGGTAGGAGCCAAGGCAGGGAAAGGGACAGGGTGTCCTGGCACGGAATGCTTCCAAGAGGCTGGGGTCCCATGGGTGTCCTGCCCAGTTTGACCAGGACAGTCTGCGTGTGTGCCTGCTACCTTGATCTCGTCATTCATTAACGTCCAGCTCCTCTCATCAGTCATGTGGTCCCCGGGTAGACCAAAGGCTGCACCCTGTCTAGTGAATGGGACAACATAGGCCCTGGTGACTAAAGCCCGTGGGTGGCGTGTGGGAGCCAGGGTGTGGCTGGCTGAGAAATGGGTGGAGGTGTGGGCAGGGGTCGTGGGTGAGGACTGGGCTGCCTCTTTGTCGTCTCAGGACACAGGTCACTGAGCATGGTAGGGGCGGGGGTGGGAGCACGGGTGTAGGGATGGCCGTGGGCCGGAGCAGAGCCTCTGTTCCGCCTGGATGTGTTGTGGACAGGATATCTGTATCCCCCAATGAATATACTGATGCCCTAACCCCGGGTGTGGCTCTGTTTGGAGATGGGCCCATAAGGAGGTAATTAAGGTCAAATGAGGTCTAAGGGGTTGGGGCCCAGATCTGATAGCTTAGTGGTCTTATGAGAAGAGACACCAGAGGGCTCACTCTCTCTCTGCCCGCTCAGAGGAAAGGCCATGTGAGGGTAAGGCAGCTGTCTACAAGCCGTCTGGGGAGGGAGGGCTCCCCAGAACCCGGCCATGCTGGCCCTGGATCTGGGACTTCCAGCCTCCAGAACTATGAGAAGATAAACGTCCACTGTTTAAGGCCCCCAGTCTGTGGTGCTCTGTTATGGCAGAAGGAAGGGCACAGGAGGGTACAATTCAGACACATCTGTGAGAGCAAGATGTTGCTCAGAGGAAGTTCTTTCCCTGACTCTCAGGAAATGGGAGGTAGACCCGGTCTGTTGAAAATGAAAGAGGAGGTGGTGAGGTTAGAAATCTGAGAAGACACCAGGGGGAGCCTCTGGGAGCCAAGGTAAAGGGAACTGATGTGGGGCACAAAGGGATTCTGAAGTCTGGAAAACTCAGGAATCCTGGCAGCACGACGGGCAGGACATGTTGCACCGGGGAGGTCCCTTCCCCAGAGGCCCCCTGGACTCTGTCAGACAAGGCCTGTTGAAGCTGGGTGGGTCCCAGGAGATCCCTGTTTTCTCGTGTCCTCTCGAATGCTGGGCAGCCCTCTGTTTGTCATGTAAGCAAGCAGATAGGATCTGAGTGTTGTGGGGCTTGCCTTGGGCTGCAGGTTGTTCCAGAGCCCGAGTGAAGGTCAGTGGTGAGAAACCTCAGCTTGCTAAGGGCAGGGGTGCAGGCACCAAACCAGGGGCCACTGCAGGGGCCGCCCTGTGGGCAGAGCTCTAATCCTGGTTATTAAGTCTGCGCTTTCAACAAGGGGTGCCAGGAAGAAAGCTCTGCCCGTCCCTGGCATGCGGGGAATACCGGGGATGGGACAGAGGGAGGGGAACTCTATAGCATCTCCTAAAGGGGGTGCCAAAGCCTAGAGGACTCCCCTAAACAGTGTGGGAAGCACACCTCCTGTTGGACTTCGTGGCCCCAAGCTCATCTCTGGCCCCCTCAATAAAATGCTGTGTCCTGACAGTATTTTGTTTATGTTTTATGAAGTGATCAGATTAAACTAAAATTAGTGTCGTTTTGCGGTTTGGGAGAGAATTTCATGACAGCGCCTTGGGCACCAGAAACCAGAGCGGCCTCTCTTTGGGAGCAGACGCACATTCTGGCTAAGAACAGCTGGGTTCGGGTCCTCACGCCACCGTGTCCAGCTGGGTGACCTTGACCAGTGGCTTCACCTCTCTCTGAGCCTCTGTGTCATGTGCACAATGAGGGTACTGGTTGTTGGTGTGAGAAGTAAATCAGTGCCAGGAAGGACTGAGCAGAGTACCTGGTGTGAAGTAAGTGCTCAGTACGGGAAGCCTTCACCGTCATCACCGTCATGATCATCAGTCACGTTAACTTAGGGACAGTAAACACCCCAAAAGAAATGCACAGATGCTTCCTCAGAATATTGTCCAAAACTCCCAGTGATTTTCCTCTAAGAGGCCACAGTAGCCAGATCCTCTGGTGGCCTTTGCAGGCCTTCCTAAAATTCTGCTCACCCAGCTGCCACAGAGCTCGTCAGCCTCTGGGTCCAGATGTAGCCCAGAGAGGGGTGGGGACCACCATGCGTGCCAGACCCCATTCTTCGAGTTTCTGTGTTTCTGTACCGTCAACTGAGAAGGAATGAAGCGGGGGGGAAGGGAGGGTGGAGAAGCCCAAGGAACCCATGCCCTGCAGAAGTCTACTTGTCTGGAAATGGGTCTCCATCGGGTACACCTGCTTCTGTCCTCTGGCTCAGATTCCCTGTCACCAACCCCACTACCCTGAATCCAACATCCAGTGACACCTATTGTGAATCCTGTTCACGCATTTCCCCTGAAACATTACATTTAAGACAGCGGTTCTCAACCAGGGCAGTTTTGCCCTGCCTGCTCCCCGAGGGCATTTGGCAATGTCTGGAGACACTTTGTGTTGGAACGACTTGGAGAGATGGCACTAGCTTCTGGTGGCTAGAGTCCAGGGACGCTCCCAGCACCCCTTGTGAAAAGCCCAGGTTTAATATCCAGGATTACAGCGTCAAAGTTAAGAAACCCTGCTTGAAGGAAAAAGCAGCCCTGCACCCCCCTTAACTCAGGTCCTCGGATGGGCAGCTTGCCAGATGCCCTGGATTAAAGAGCCCTCCCGAGTGACTCCTCCTCCTTTGCTGACATATCTGTGTACAATTTTGTAAGCAACGATTGCTTTCAAGATGTCATGCTTCACTACCTGTTGCTATATGAAACTGTCCCAGCTGAGGACAGCCACTATGGATAGCACCATCATTTAATTCACTCATTCATGCATTCATTCAGCCCACACACACTCATTGACTCCCCCTTACGCTGGGACAGGCCCTAGGGATAAAGGATTAGCGAGACTAAGTCTCAAGGCTCAAGCTCGAAGTGAACATATCAGGGAGGACAGATGTGCTGGTAAATAATAGCGTTCCAGGTAGAAGTCCTCATGAGAGACACGGGTGGGGACAGGCGAGGTGTGGCCAGGGTTTCCTACCCAGGTCTCAGAAAACTGCCCCATCAGCCATCAGCACTTGTTAGTCCACTGGCAAGGGACCCTCCCGACATCACCCTGTGTGGAAAGGCAGGGGAGGGGATAGTAATAAGCATTTGGCCTTAGTGACTGCCCCCCCCCCACAATTAGAAATATGCCTATGATTTCCCTCAAGAGGGAGCACAAAATGAATAAAGAATTGTTTGAATGCCCTTCAATTTCAAAATCGAATGTCTGACGCCTCAAACAAACAGGAAAAAAAAAAGCAGGGTTTCATAGGCTGGGAAATAGTCCAACCGAAGTAGTCAGTTCCACTCCTATTTGTTGAAGGAGTTCTCTGCCAAGAAGTGTGAACCTCAGGTCTGGATAAGCCCATAAAATCACCAGAGAACCAAGACTCACACACAGGAACCCACCTCGAAGAACACAAAGCGGTACCGGAGTGTATGAAAATGCACATAAAGACAAAGGGCGTCCCGGACAGAGCTCTGGGCTCTATTTTCAGCGCTGCCACAAACCAACTGATGTGGGGAAGGTCCCTGCTCTCTGTGGGTCTCAGTTTGCTCCCCCGTAAGAGGAGGTAACTGGACCAGGGCATAATAAAACATCCTTCCAAGGCACACAGAAGACTTGAACCAAGGGGAGGCTCTCCTTTCCCCTCTGTTTATTCCTGAGATAACACCGGGGTCCCCTTGAGATTAAAATGTAGGTTGAACCTCAGTCCTGAAGCCCAGCTACCTGGAGCAGCTGCCTCCCAGCCCTGGGCACCGAATCACAACACACCTGGAGGCTGCACTGGGCTTTGAACTGTCCCCACCGTCTCAGGTGGCATTTCCCTGAAGTGGGAGCTCAGACTAATGAGCGGGTGCTGTTGCCCTAGCACATTCCAACTCCAGCCCTAGAACAAGAGGCTCCAAGTTACAAGCGAGCTGGGAACAGAGCCCCAAACGCCAGCCTGGATGCCACAGAGCCGCCCCTACTGCGTGCCAACACTCCCGTCAGCTCGGGAAGCAGGTCTTTCTTGCAGTCAAACAGGATAGGACTACAGGAAGGCGAGGTCAGTGGACACCAGGAAGGACTTGCCCAGGACAGAGACCGCAGACTCAGAATTAGGTCCCCAAGTGCTCTCCCTGTGAAGTTTCTTGGGACAGAGGCCCCGGCGGCCAGTTTGGAAGGCTGGTGGGAAAGAGTGGTTCTGGAATCTGTGCGCCCACTTCCCAACCCCCCGCCCTCGCTTCCAGCCAGCCAGTCTGGGTGCAGCCACTTTCCCATTCAGAAATCCCACAGCGAGAGGCCCGGATTCCCTGGAGTTTCCGAGAAAGAAAGAAAAACACGCCACCCACTGCTGCCTTCTCTGTTCTCGGCCAGCTCCTCCCTGGGCCTGGTTTGGGGAGACCAGCTGCTCCCAGGAGTCCCCAGACACACAGACATTGGGGAGCCAAACCCACTGGAGAGACGAGGGGGAGAGCCGCAGACGCGGTCCCATCACAGAACCAGCAGCTGCTGCGGCCAGAGCTTTCGGAGGTCTTCCCATCCGCAGCCCGGTGTGTGTGCAAATGTCAAGGCTTTGGAGCAGACGGATTGGGTTCCAGTTGTCTTTTATCGGGGCAAGATTTTTGGTCTTTCCAAGTCTCGCTTTTCTTGTCCGCAAAGTGAGGGTGAACACATCAACCTCGAAAGGCGATGATGAGGTTTCAAGGAGATAACGCAGGCAAAGCGCTCGGCACACAAAACGCACGGCCAGGGGCGGCTCCAGAACTCCGCCTAGGAGGGCCCCGGAGGCGCAGCCGGGAGGAAGGGGTGGGCTGGAGGGCAAGGGGGTTATCTCAGCGCTGCCTGCGCCCAGGCTCACGCCGATGGTGTTTTGGAGGAGCGGGCCGTCCGGAGAGGAGCGGAGAGAGATCGTAGCTGTGGGGGACGCATGCGGAGGAAGGGCTCCCACTCCCCAGCGGAAGATCGTCCCCCACCCCCACCCCGCGTGGGACCCGCGGAGGCGCGCGTACTCACGGCGTGCGCGGCGCAGGCGAGCAGCAGCAGCGGAGGCAGGAGGGCGCGCATGGTGCCGCGTGCGCTCCCTGGGCGCCCCGACGGCCGCCTGCCCGCGCGCACCACCCGTTCCGGGCTCAGCGCTCCCAGCCTCCTCTCGGATCCTGGTCGGCCCCCGCGCCCCGAGGAGCCATGGCCCCACCCGGGACTTCGCCTCCTCGGACTAGGTGGCCGCGAGCCACGCCGCCCGGCCGGTTGATAAGGACGCGGCGCGGCGTGCAGTCCTCCGCCCACCGCGGCTGGCTGAGGTCCCGCGCGGAGGTCGGCGGCGGAAGAGGCAGAGGGAAGGCGCGGCCGCAGCGGCTCCCACGGCCTCGGCCTGCCCCGCCGACACACCCCCACGGACGGAAAGAGCCCTCCCCAAAGCCCGGGTCAGCCCCGCCGCCGCTGCGCGGCGTGCGCCACCTTTTCGAGCCTCTGTTCTCCTCCGGAACAACACGTCTAATAATACCCACCTACCTTCCGGTGAAAGAAGGTTGGGCGAGTGCCCTGTGACACAGCGGGCGCTTGGGAAATCGCTATGGCATCTATTCTGGGGGGCAGCTACTCTATTTCCGATTTTCACTTTATTTTTCTTTCTGATTAGTTACACACGCTCATTCCAGAAAGTTGCACACCCACCACACTGAGAAGCCTTTGATGATCAGGTGAGACGGAGGAAGACCATCCGGTGCACCCAGGCGTTTGGGGCTGTGCTGGAGGCTTTGTGCTTCCTGGTGTCCCCGGGAGGCTATTTCAGCATCAGGCAGGTGTGCCCAGCAGCCGCTCATGCTGAGTCTGAGGCCTCAGATGTCCTGGAGGTTGGCTTTTGGCCTCTCGGTACAAGGCATCTTCAAATGGCTTTTGTAGACCCAAGGTTTTCTTTTTCTGCCCTGGTGCCCATTCCCTTTCCTCGTGTCTCTCCTATCTAGATCTTTCTTTCAGGCACTTAAAGTCCGTCAGCTCATTGAATTCCCCCTCCCCCCACCCGCTCCTGCACACGTGGAGGTGAGGCGAGCTCTGCGTGATTGACGCATTTGGGATAAGGATTGGCCTGAGGTTCTGCGGGCGTGCGCACACACACGCACACGCACGTGCACGCACAGTGCTCCCACTAGCAGAAAGCCTATAACTGGATTGCCCTGGGCCAGGCTGTCATTGGAGGTCAAGATTCTGACTGCCTTGATCCAGTGTGGTCAGTGGCAGGTGGTGGTTTTTATCTCATTCCAGCCTACAAGTATAAGCCATATTCTCCAAGACCAACGTTATCACTAATAAAAGTGATATTGGGCCCCATCTGTCTTAATCGTATTTCTCAACTGGTTCAAGATTCAGGCTGGAAAAAAAAGTTATCAACTGGGTTTCCCTAAACCCTGACATCCTAAACGTGCATTAGAAAGTGCATGAGTTAAAGACGTGCCATTTTTACTGTATAGACTTTCGTGTTACTTGAATAGTTTCTGTAACCACTGTGTCGTGATTGCCAGTGAAAAAGCAAAATGACATTTGTTCTGGGCAATTCAATCAATTTCTGGCCCGTGGCAAACCATTCTTCTTTAAATAGGATGCTCTGTCTCTCAGAGTATTGAGAACAAGATCTGAAATGCTCCGTGGGAAGCCGTGGATGCAGTCAGTGGCTTTGTAAAACCTGCCTGAGAAAACAATTTGAGAATAGTAGTGGAAGGGAGAAGGTAGGGAACTAACCATGTATTTAATACCCACCATGTGCTAGGGAGTCTTTTAGTAATTTGGGGTGTGTTACCATAGCCAATCCTCCAAGAGTCAATGAGAGGCATTCACTTTGTCTAATGAATAGAATGGGAACTGGAGGCTTAGGGAAGGTAAACACTTGCCCAGGACTGAGCCCAAAGCCCCGGCCCTGAGTCCTTTGCGGGGGCACTAGGATTTCTCTCAATCGTGAAGATGACTTCCTTACCCTCAGGGTTTCTAAAGCTCTTTTGCCTGCAGCATCTCCTTTGATCCTAGAAACAACTCCAGAGGTCGGTAGGACCAACGATCAGGGGCTGAAGAAGAGAGAGACCCCATGGTTCACATGGTTTCATTGAAGAGTTTAATGAAAGGACACCGTGCGGAGGTGTGGGCAGGACTGAGGGAACCGAGAGGGGATGTGAGGTGCCGGGCTCGGCCGCAGCGGGCCTGACAGGTGACAGAGACCCTCTCCTTGACCAGACGTTGGTCGGGCTTCTCTGAGCCTCTTCTCGACTAGGCTCTGACCTGGCCCCGTCTGTCTTTGGCCTGCACGCCCAGCCTCAGCGAGACTCCGGCCTTCGGTTACTGGGAATCCTCCCCCCTTGATGTCTGATTGAGCTCCTCGTCCCCCACCTGTGATGTCTAATCCCACCCTGCCTTCAGCAAGAAGGCTGTTCTCTCCGTTTAGCAGGAAATCTCCCTGTCTTGATGCCTCCTCTGAGTAGTCTTCCATCCACTGCCGCCCTCACCCTGCTCCCTGGCTACGAATCCCTGCTTGTTCTTGCTGTATTTGAAGTTGAGCCCCAGCTCTCTGCCCTATTGCAATACCTCTGTTGTAACAGTCTTTTTTTAATTAACTTTTATTGGAGTATAGTTGATTTACAATGTCGTGTTAATTTCTGCTGTACATACAGCAAAGTGAATCAGTTATACGTATATCCACTCTTTTTTAGATTTGTTACCCATATAGGTCATTACAGAATATTGAGTAGAGTTCCTTTTGCTATACAGTAGGTTCTTATTAGTTATCTATTTTATATATAGTAGTGTGTATAAGTCAATCCCAACTTCCCAATATATCCCTCCCTCCCCTTATCCCCTGGTAATCTGGATGTTTGTTTTTTGTACAGCCGTGACTCTACTTCTGTTTTGTAAATGAGTTCATTTGTACCCGTTTCTTAGATTCCACATATAAGCAGTATCATATGGTATTTGTCTTTCTCTGTCGGACTTAACATCACTTAGTATGACAATCTCTAGGTCCATCCATGCTGCTGCAAATGGCATTATTTCGTTCCTTTTTATGGCTGAGTAATATGCCATTGTGTATATATACCACATCTTCTTTATCCATTCCTCTGTCGATGGACATTTAGGTTGCTTCCATGTCCTGGCTATTGTAACACTCTTGAATAAAGGCTTCCTTACCATTTTAACAAGAATCAGAATAATCTTCCTTTAACAAGGAGCAGAGAGAGAAAGCATTGTCCCCTGAAGCTGGCAAGAGCTGCCCTTGGGAATGCAGCCACTCTCACAGCTGTGGCCTGGCAAGGGGTCAGGTTGGGATAAATACCCTGACCTCTCCTCTGCCCGCAGAATCTCCTGGCAGTGTCCTCCATCGGCTGGACCCAACCCAAAGCCAGAAACAAGGCAGACAGAGGGGGAAGAAACTGTCCACAGAGTTTAACCTTCTGCGTGGAGAAGGTAGGGTTGAGGCAAAAGGAGAATAACCCCACTTGGATGTATCATTGTGCCCATTTAACAGATGAAGAAACCAAAGTGGATGGGGCCAAAGGTCCAGATCACACAGGACTGTCTGTACTGAAACGCTGGTCTTTTGATTCCCAGCCCTGAGTTGTCTCCATCACGCTTATACCCCTTACACCTGAATCTAGTGATGGAAAATCAGAGCAATGATTTACTATCCTTTCGAAGTCCTGGGGGCTAACTGGGCTCGGCAGGCAGTTCTGGTTCGGGGTGTCTCACGTGGTTGCAGTCAGAGTCACCCTAAGACATGCTTGCTTGGATGGCTGGGGCTGGAATGGCTGGGGTTCCTCAGGGTCCCCCTCTATCTCTGCGTGGATCTCTGCGTGCTCCCTCCACATGGTCCCAGCGTCAGGCAGCCTCAGGGTGCCTGGGCTTCTTTTTTTTTTTTTTTTAACTTATCTTTTATTTATTATTTATTTATCTATTTATTTTTGACCACACTGTGTGGCATGTGGGGTCTTAGTTCCCCGACAAGGGATCGATCCCGCGGCCCTTGCATTGGAAGCCCAGAGTCCTAACCACTGGATCACCAGGGAAGTCCCCTGCCTGGGCTTCTTACATCGTGGCTCTTGAGCCCCAAGGTGCTTGTCCCAAGAGAGAGCGGGTGGACAGTATAGCGTAATTTATGACCCAGCCTCAGAGGTCATACAGTGCTGCTTCCACTGCTTTCTGTTGTCTAGACAATCACAGAAGCCGGCCCCGGTTCTAGGCGAGGCAGAATAGATGCCGCCTCTTGATGGACGAGTAGGAAGATCCTGGAGGAGCATGTGAAACCCTAAGTACTGCTAGGTGGGATGTGGAAAGAAACTGTATGTCCACCCTCTAAATTCATTATAACCCCTATGAGCGTCAGAGAGGGGCGTCTATTTGATTTTGATGATTTTCTAGGTCTTCAGTCCTATCCCTTTCTCCAAGTTACACTGCGAGGTGGAGTAGGGCGTATAAACTAAGTCATGACCGCTTCAAACGCTAGAAGTCATGTCCTCACAACAGTAACTTAAAAGTTACCCTGAAACTCTAATTCGAAAAGATATATGCACCCCAGTGTTCATAGCAGCACTATTTACAACAGCCAAGATGCTTCCAAGATGTGGAAGCAACCTAAGTGTTAAGTGTCCATCGACAGAGGAATGGCTAAAGAAGATGTGGTATATATAAACAATGGAATACTACTCAGCCATAAAAAAAGAATGAAATAATGCCATTTGCAGCAACATGGATGGACCTAGACATTATCATACTAAGTGAAGTAAGTCAGAAAGAGAAAGACAAATACTGTATGATATCACTTATATGTGGAATCTAAAATATGCTACAAATGAACTTATTTACAAAACAGAAACAGACTCACAGACATAGAAAACAAACATAAGTTTACCAAAGGGGAAAGGGGGTGGAGGAAGGGCAAATTAGGAGTTTGGGATTAGCAGATACAAACTACTATATATAAAATAGATAAACAACAAGGACCTACTGTATAGCATGGAAACTATACTCAATATTTTGTAATAACCTCTAATGGAAAAGAATCTAAAAAGACTATCTATCTATCTATAAATTATATATCTGAATCACTTTGCTGTACACCTGCAACTAACACAACATTGTAAATCAACTATACTTCAATAAAAAAAATTTTTTTAAGTTACCCTGAGGATGGGAGATCCTGTATTTGGTTCCAGGGTAACTTGTTCCCTAACTGTTTCATACAGATATTCTTATCACCCCTTATCAAGGCAGTGTAAGGCTAAATACTGAAGGGCACCAGAACGTCACCCCAAATATGCCGCTTTGGCATAAGGATTCTTTTGAGCTAAAGGGAATTGAGAAGCAGCAGACACAGGAAAAGCTCTTCACCTCCCCAGAACTGCCCAAAGTAAAATCCAAAGCTGCCCTTTTGTAAAGGAAATTTCCATTTATAAGAAGTCTCTGTAGCAGGAAGAGAGCTACTCCTGAAGACAAGCCTTATCATCTGAGAGAGTCTTACCTGCACAGCGAGACAAACCTCATTCACCATCCAGCCACCCCTCCTTCCTAGGTCAGCTCCCCACCCAGAAGCCCCGAAACCACTTTTCCTTTGTTTAGCCTAAGACGGTATATAAACCTCAATCATCTGGGGACTTCCCTGGTGCCCAGTGGTGAAGACTCCGCGCTCCCAAAGCAGGGGAGCCGAGTTCGATCTCTGGTCAGGGAACTAGATCCCACATGCCGCAACTAAGACCCAGCACAGCCAAATAATTAAATATTTTTTAAAATAATAAATAAACCCCAATCATCTGGCTGCCTCCTGGACTCTGGTTTCCTTGTGAAAGTCCGTGCATAAGTGGGTAATTAAAACTGTTTTTTCTCTTGTTAATCTGTCTTCTATCAGACCGATTCGCACAGGCTTCAGCCATTGAACCTGGGAGGGGAGGGGGAATGAGATTTCTCCTCCCCTACAGCGCAAATCCCCACCCCCTACCAAAATGAAATATAAACATTTCCCTGGCATCAAAAGGGAAAGAGAGCTTTTCTTCTCTCCCTTTTCTTTCAACATTTCCTCTAGAAAACTTATAAATCCCATTTGTCTCTTTGAGATGTATGTAAATCTTTATAAAAGCTCAATAGCCTCTTGCCAGTTTTGCATCCCAGGAATGTCTTTCATGAAGGTCTTGGAACCATCTCTTTGCAATGTGAATGTCAAGGAGGATGGTGCCCTGTCTTCCTAATACTGTGGGAGTTTAGCCCAAGCACTTGGCTCCAAGTTGTAATTTCCTGCTTGTCAAAAGGATAGGAGAAGTTTTATTTTTCCTTTGGTAAAGACAATTAGCATGTGTACTATGGATTGTATCTGTCTGGCTTTATAAAAGGGTAAGATTTCTATTTGTCTTTGCCATGGAATTGCCAGTGATGTGCATCAGAGTCTGGTTATTAATGGTCACTGAATAATAAAACTGATTCATTCTTTTCTTCATTTTGTGGAGAGGGGTCACGTGGTTGGCTGGAGATTTATGTTTAACTACTTCAACAAGAAATTAGGATATATATATAGAGAGAGAACTTAGCTAAGCACATCCACTCAGTGCTTATTTATTGAGCAGCTACTGTGTTCCAGGTGCTGTGCCGACCAATAGAGGCCTGGGGAAATTGCCTGCATGAAGCCCATGGTGCTGTGATTGCACCCCGCTCCCAGGAGGCCTGGAAAGATGACTGAGGCTGGTAGTCAAGACACAGAAGTTTGCACAACCACACATTTAACAAACCTATTGGTTGGCTGAAGTAAGCAACTGCAGAATGTATGGTGGGTATCATAAACTGGGATAAATTCTATGGGAGCGTATACATACTAAAGGACCAGACTAAGCCTTGAGGGTTAATGTATTAGGCTGTCATGTCACTCATCATCTTTGTAGATAAATTACATTTGGATAGTGATGATTTTACAAGGTTCAACCTCCTAGGCGTGTGTTGGTTGTGTCTGGCCAACCGCCATTCCCTCTTCTGCTACAAGGAGCTCCCTTGGCCGTCCCCACTCGCAGACCACGTGGCTTGGGTGGGACTTGCACCACAGGCAACCCAGGCGTGAGCATGTGACCCAGACCTGGGCAAGGAGAGTCGCCCCCGCCAACTGACCACAGTGACTGCTTCAGGGATGGACACACGGCTGAAGCAGGGCCAATAGGAGTGGCACCAACAGAACCTACGTGATGGCATATTACGCAGAAGCTGGTAGCAAGATGGCAGGCTTCCAACGTTATGGAGAGACCCAAGGGACAAAGAAGCTGTCCTCTGGCACCTGCCCACAGCTGTGGTGGACGCCTCGATAGATAGGTAGGTAGGTAGATAGATAGATACGTAGATAAATAGATAGATAATTTTTATTATTTTATTTTATTTTTAAATGTTGAGCATAGTTGATTTACGGTGTTGTGTTAATTTCTGCTGTACAGCCAAGTGAATCAGTTATACATACATATGTGTTCTTTTTCATACTCTTTTCCATTGTGGATTATCACAGGGTATTGAATAGAGTTCCCTCAGATAGATAGTTTTTAAACTTTTATTTTTTTAACTTTTGAATTCATTTCTGTCACTTGTAACAAAAAGATCCCTGCATACACTATGGAAGCTTCCCAGGACAGTGATGCTTGAGCTGCAGGGGCTGGTTTGGGGGCATGGGGGATGAAAAGAGTGCTGGGGGAGGGCTGTGGTGGGGGAGTGAGGAGCTGGCCTGGGGGTCCAGGTCTAAGCCCCCTGAACGAACTACACCAGTGAAACCTCACTGAACTTGCTCTGCCCCTTCAGCTACTCAATAAACCAAACAAAAAGGTCTGTTCTCCCTTGCGTGTGAGCTCCTCTGGGACTCAAGCTAATGTATTATTGATGAGCCATAAATGATGGGGCCGGCATGCCTTCCTATTCAGTGCTGAAGTGCGAAGGTGTACACTGACGTTTGCATGAGGCTTTAGGGCTCGGGCCCACTGGTTACTCTGGCATGGGGACTGGCTTTTTCAGGAAAGCAGTTTTTACTTCTCTAACTTTCCTCCTCCATTTGTCAGCATCCTTTTAAACATTTGTATGAAATATTATCATTAAAACAGATCAGATAAAAGAGAGCAAATAAAACCATATCTGAAAGACAGCGTTGCTAATGCTCTCCAGGCCTTATCTTCACTGGACGGAGCGAAGAAAGGTCAGGTGCACGCTGGCCTCCCAGAGGCTCCCTGCTTTTCTGCCTAAGGCAGTTTGACTTGGCAAAAGAAGAGAAGGTTGGCAACAGACAAACTTGGATTCTGTTCCTAATTTAGTCATCAATTACTGTGACCCTGGGCAAGTTACTTTAGCCCTTTAAGCCTCGATTTCCTCATCTGTAAAGTGGGGAAAATAATACCAATCTTTCAGCATTGCATGAGGTTGAAAATAATCCAGTGCAATTAAATTATCTAGCGATACTAATTAAGATGCATGTGGCGGGACTTCCCTGGTGGCACAGTGGTTAAGAATCCACCTGCTAATGCAGGTGACACGGGTTTAAGCCCTGGTCTGGGAAGATCCCACATGCTGCGGAGCAACTAAGCCCATGCGCCACAACTACTGAGCCTGCGCTCTAAAGCCCACGAGCCATCTCCCGCTCACCGCAACTAGAGATTGCCCGCGCTCAGCAACAAAGACCCAACACAGCCAAAAATAAATTAATTAATTAATTTAATTTAATTTAATTAAAAGATGTGATACACACATACACAATGGAATACTACTCAGCCATGAAAAAGAATGAAATAATGCCATTTGCAGCAACTCGGATGGACCTAGGTATGATCATACTAAGTGACATAAAAGTCAGACAAAGACAAATATCATTACGATATCACTTATATGTGGAATCTAAAAGAATGATAGAAATAGAAACAGAAATAGACCCACAGACATAGAAAGCAAAATTATGGTTACCAAAGGAGCTAGTGGGGGGTTGGGAGATAAATTAAGAGTTTGGGATTAACATATACACACTACTCTATATAAAATAGAGAACCAACAAGGACCTACTGTATAGCACAGGGAACTCTACTCAATATCTTGAAATAACCTATAAGGGAAAAGAATCTGAAAAAGGATATATACATATATATGAATTACTTTGCTATACACTTGAAACTAACACATTGCAAATTAACTATACTTCAATTTAAAAAAATTTTAAAAAGGAAATACAGCTTAAACCTGGCTCTCTCCTGGGATACTTGCCCTGTGAACCCAGCAACCATGTTGTGAAGAAGTCCAGGCCACTTGTTGGTATTTTGGGCAAGATCCTCATCTACGCTTGCAGCTGGCAGCTTTAGCATCAACTGCCTTCCAACAGCTTCACCTCCCCGATTTCGGGTCTTCCAACTGAAGCCCCAGACATTATGGAGCAGAAACAAGCCATCTCTGCTGTGCCCTGTCTGAACTCCTGTCCCACAGAAATCGTGACAGATAGTAAGTGCTTGCAGTTTATTTTTTTACTATTTACTTATTTATTGGCCGCACCACGTGACATGTAGGATCTTAATTCCTGGACCAGGGATCGAACCCATGCCCCCTGCAGTGGAAGTGCGGAGTCTTAACCACTAGACCGTGATGGAATTCCCAATAGTTGTTTTAAGTCACTAAGTTTTGGAGTAATTTGTTATGGAGCAATACATGATGAATACAACATAATTTTTTTTTTTAATTCTGCAAGGCAAAAACCATTAACAGCAAAGTCAAATGACAAGTGCTGGAAAAATTTTTGCAACACTTATCAAGGAATGAAAGACAAATTCCCTGATATATAAAGAGCTTCAACAAGTCAATAAGAAAAAGATCAAGAACCCAATGGAAAAATGAGTAAGGGACATGGATTACAGAAAAGGAAACACAAATGTCTCCTAAACATGTGAAAACATGCTCACCTTCACTGATCGTTAGAGAGACATAAAATCAAACCAAACTGAAATACCATTTTTCACCTATCAGATTGGCAAAAGTATAAATGTTTTGTAATATATTCTGTTAGTGAGGCTGTAAGGAAACAAATGACCTCACACTTTGCAAGTAGGAGCAAAAATTAATGCAAAGCCCATGATGGGTGACCCAACAATAGTTATCAATAGGACAGAGGCACAGACCCTTCGGCCTAGCACTTCTACTTTAGGGACGTTTCCTACAGATATACTCACATGTACGTGAATGTATATATGCAAAAGTCTGTAGAAATGATATATGCATTGTATAAATCATTACAACACTTTTTTTTTTTTTTTTGGCTGCGTTGGGTCTTCGTTGATGCACGCAGGCTTTCTCTAGTTGCGGCGAGCGGGGGCTACTCTCCGTTGTGGCGCGCAGGCTTCTCATTGTGGTGGCTTCTCTTGTTGTGGAGCACAAGCTGTAGGCGAGCAGGCTCAGTAGTTGTGGCACGTGGGCTCAGTAGTTGTGGCTTGCAGGCTCTAGAGTGCAGGCTCAGTAGTTGTGGCACACAGGCTTCGTTGCTCCACAGCATGTGGGATCCTCCCGGACCAGGACTGAAACCCATGTCCCCTGCATTGGCAGGCGGGTTCTTCACCTCTGCGCCACCAGGGAAATCCTACAACATTGTTTATAATGGTGAAATATCAGGAGCAACCACATATCCAACAATAGGGGACAGGTTACATAAAATACTGAATATACGCAGCCATAAATAAAGAATGAGGAGGTACCTTATGTACAGATATGGAATGATTGTTACAGAACGGTCCATTCGCCGGACTCACAGCAAGCCAACCACTAGACGCCAAGGTTTACAGCAGAGAAAGAGTTTATTCACAAGGCAGCCAAGTGAGGAGATGGGAGAACCAGTCTCAGATCCACCTCCCCAAAGGCAAGGGGCTTGGGATATTTATGGGATAAGCAGGGTGGTCTTAGGCGTGAGGAAAGGGGGTTGGAGGTAGAGGAAAAGTGAGATAATTGCTGTTCTGTGCAGGTGCATCTCGGACACCTGCTTCTGGATATTCAAAATGGAGGCACTGACCATGACTGGGGAGTGGGGTTTTCCAGTCCTCTGAGGTCAACAGGCCGTTCATAGGGCATCTGCACAGGCCCAGTTTTAGGGTCTGTGGTCTCAACCAGCCCCAGCTGGCTCACACAGGGCAGGAGCTGAAAGATCTTGTAAAATAAGTGGGCTGAGTGAGGCTGGGAAGGTATGCAATTAAAGAGAGAGAGAGAAAGGAAGGGAGGGAAGGAGGGAGGGAGGAAAGAAACTAAAGCAAACGTCATCAGTGAAGGCTGTTGACAATGAAGACAGAAGCAAAGTGCTTTACAAGCTGCGCCCTTAGCTATTGTTCTGTAAGACAAGTTCAAGAATTTCTATTAGTTATCAGCTCCTGTGGACTCTGTGGGGCACAGTTTCATGATCACTCAGATTTATGGTAAGTGGATAAAAGAGGAGACAGAAGAGTGAGCAATTTGGCTTTTAAATAGGGGATGAACTGCTTACAAATAGAAGCATATATATAATTGCTTGTGTATGCATAGCATATGCCTGGAAAGATAAATAAGAATCTGGCAACATGTGTTACCTCTAGGAAAGGGAACCTGGTGGCTTATGGACAGGGGTAGGGGGGAGATTTTTTTACTTTTTGAATTTTGAACCATATGAATATATTGCCTATATTTCAAACACATATGTGTGTGTTCTAAACATATATGTGTGTGTATGTGTGTGTATATATATGTGTGTGTGTGTGTATGTGTATGTGTGTGTATATATGTGTGTGTATATACGTGTGTGTATATATGTGTGTGTATGTGTGTGTGTATGTGTGTGTATGTGTATGTGTATGTGTGTGTATATACGTGTGTGTATATATGTGTGTGTATATGTGTGTGTATATATATGTGTGTGTTCTAAATATATATGTGTATATATATAGTGTGTATATATATGTGTGTGTTTGTGTATATATGTGTGTGTATGTGTATATATATGTGTGTGTGTATATATACTGTGTGTATATATATGTGTGTTTGTGTATATATATATGTGTGTGTGTGTATGTGTATATGTGTGTGTGTGTGTGTGTGTATATATATATATATATATATATATATATATAAGTTTAGGACTCTCTTGGCATAATTCATTAATGACTTAATTCTCTGAATATTTTGGAGGTCCCACCACGTGCCAGGCAGTGTGCAAGGTGATGAGTATATGGTGGTGAGCAAGTCAAGCTTCGCTGAGCTTATGGTCTAGGAAAACAGACGTCAAAGAGGTAAAGCCATCAGTCTAGAATCACACACTGCGAAAAATGCAATGAAGGAAAAGAACCTGGGGCTGGGAGAGAGGATGATGGGGTAGGACATGATTTAGCTAGGGAAGCCAGGAAAAGCCCCTCTAAGGAAGGGATCCTTAGGCTGAGTAGGACTTAGCCAAGTTTTCCATTATTCATTGCTGCAGCTAGATGTATCCCAGAGCTTGCAGGCTTGAAACAACAACCATTTTATTCTATTGCATGAATTTTGGGGTCAGAAATTCCGGCAGGACTTGACTGGGCCGTTAAAGTAGTCCCAGACCCACCCAGATTCAAAGGGAGGGCACAGGGTCCCCGCTTCTCATGGGAGGAGGGTCAGAGAACCTTCAGCCAGCTTTAACTCACCACACCAGGCAAAGGGCTGTTGGGGGAGAAGAGTGGAGCTGGGGGTGAGGGAGAAGGTGGAGAGGGGGCCAGCAGTCAGGTCCTGCAGAGCCTTGAATGTTGTGTTAAGGATTTTGAATTTTATTTTCTGCACAATGTGAAGCCACCGAGGAGTTTCAGGCAAGGAAATTCACTGCTCCACTGTGCTTCAGCTTCCGTGCCTCCCGTCACACCCATTTCATTGCCTTAGTTTGGCAGAGGCTGGGATACCCTTGTATTCTGCTCACTGCAAACGCTAAGTGAAATTAATGTGAAATACGTAAATGAATCGATTAAATAATTGATGATCTAGAACAGCTGGAATTGTACGGCATCAGTTCAGTCATTTCCAAACTTTAATGTGTCCATGAATCTCCTGGGGAAGGGCTCTTATTAAAATGCAGATTGTGATTCGGGCGTTCCGAGGTGACCTGAACTTCTGCATTTCTAACAAGCCTCTGTGCTACCACTTTTGATTAGTGAGTGTTTAGAAATCATTGTATGTCAGAATGTTTTCCGCTGAAAGAAAGAGGTCATGGGATTTGGGTACCAAACAATCAGAGTTGAGATGACATCATCCAGGTGGAGTCTCATTCCTGCTCTGCTATCCTCACCACCGCCACCTTCACCATAGCACTAGGACCCCTCAATGCCTCTGGGGGCTGCTGCACTTCCAAGGAATCACTTCTGGATACTACACTGTCCAGAAAGAGAAAGATACTGTATGTCTCTTTCTTAGGAGAAAGGAAGCCTTTTTCCAGGGTCCCCCGGATACCTTACTCTAATGTCTCTGCGGCCAGAACTGAGTTACGTACTCAACCATAAATCAATCGTGGGCAAGAAGATTGGGAATTCGATGATTGGTATAGACTAATCAGAATCTAAGTGGGGTCTACGGAACTGGGGATTAGGGAGAAATCTTAGCAAAGCTGCGGTTCTGTTTGTAAGAAAGTGGAAGCAGATGACCAACAGTGAACACTACACAATAATATGCAATTTGCTTAATTGATTGTACAGAGACCTACATGTTATATGTATATCCCTATCTATCTATCTTTACATATAAAATAGGGAATTTGGCAAATTTATTTAAAAACTTAAGGGAAAATCAGGGAATTCCCTGGTGGTCCAGTGGTTAGGACTCTGCATTACTACTGCTGAGGGCCCAGGTTCGATCCCTGGTCCAGAAACTAAGATCTTGCAAGCTGCGAGGTGTGGCCAACAAAACAAAACAAAACAAAAAACTTAAAGGAAAATTTTAAAATGTTACCCAATACCCCTTAAAAAGTGTATGGAGATAAGCATTTGATGATTTGATCTCAGGTGGAAAGGTCCAGGAATATGGGAAACATAATACTTGTTCTGAAATCTACATCCTTGTTGGGGCAACAAAACAGAAAAGTAAAAAGCAATCTACTATATAAGCAAGTGAATTAATTTTTTTGCCCACTTGACCAACAGTTACTGGGTACTCACTCTGAACAAAGAACTGTGCCAACGGCTGTGGGAGATGCAAAGATAAGGCACGGTCTCCTCCTCCTAAGAATTCTGCAGCTTCAAACACACACATAATGATGTGTTTGGCATATAAAAAGTGCCCCCAAAGATGACAAAACAAAGTGAATAGGAGCCCAGAGGAAGGAAACAGTCCTTGTGGTCTGGATGCTTAAGGAGCAGGTAGAGGTTACACCATCTCTACTGATACCCTTGAAAGATGGGGAGATTTTTAATCAGGGATGATGGTAGGGAGAAGGGAGGTGCTGGAAAATGGGAAGATGGGAAAAATGAGCATTCCAGGGTGGGGGAGGGGGGAGGGGCACAAAAGCACATGCAACACAAGTGATGTGGGTTTGGAAAAGGCAGGTATCCTTATTGGATTCCTATGATAATCTCTTATCAACATGAAGCCATAAATAACATCAAGCAAGTGCCAAGTCATACAAGGAGGGAGCAGGACAAGGGCAGCTCCCAGGAAGAGAGACCTGAGGTGTCTGTGTAAGGAAAAATGTCCACGCATGAGCAGGGTGGAGCAAACAGGGCAAGAGGTCTGGGGAGCTGGCCCAGTTTCATGGTTTACAATCCCTAAATACCATTATTAAACAGAAACAGTTTCTTCAATGAATAAATTGCAACAACAACAAAAAGGCATGGAGAGAGAATCTATTGATGAAGAGACCTAACGGACATATCAATCTATTGTAATGTGTGGATTCTATTTGAATTGTGATTCAAAGTGTCAAACTAAAAAAATATTTTATGACGTTTATGAGAAAATTGAGTACTCAGTATTTGAAGATGTTAAGAAATTATTGTAATGTTTTAGGTACTGATTGTGGTTATATTTTTTAAAATTCTGAAATATTTATTGTTGATACTATGTCTGGGATTTCAGACATGAAAAAAATACAGGGAGTAGAGGAAAGGTATAGATGAAACAAGATTGGCCATGATTTGATCATTGTTGCAGGTTGGTGTTGAAGGTTAATCATGCTATTCTGCCTGTATATGTTTGAAATTTGTCATAATAGAAAGTGTAAAATGAACTATATTACAGTAGGATGTCTAGGACTGAATGTCCCTCGGGGAAGCTCCACCCACTGAGCTTGGTAGGCCCCGCCCCTTCGGCCCCGCCCACCCCGTCAGCTTCAGCCCCGCCCCGACAGCTTCAGCACCACCCCCTTAAGCCCCGCCCGTTTCAGCCCAGCTCTCCCGCCGTCTGCTCTCAGGGTATGCAGTTTATGGTGTGTTCCGACTTCCTCATGTCCGCTCGGGAATTCGTTGTCCTCACACCCTATAAGTCGCTCTCTTTGTTCTTTCCCAGGCCGCAGAGACTGCTCCGAGTCCCCAGAACTGACCCACGGCCTCCAGACCTCCAGCAGCGGCCGCCCGGGTCCCCCCACGTCCCAGGGGAGTTTGGTCGCGTCCGGTCGTGACCCAGGGAGCGCGTCCGCGTCGTCATGGCGACGCTCAGGGAAGGTGGCGGCGCCCGTGGAATCCCACCCGGGAACCCGCTCCTGGGTGAGCGGCCTGGGACCTGAGGCCGTGAAGGCAGCCTGAACCCCGGACGGGTGTCCAGCCGCAAGTCAGCCTGGTTGGGGGGCGGAGGAGAGCTCGGGCCCAAAGGGTTAAATGAGGATGCGGGTGGCACGTGGGTCTGGGTTCGACCCTGCTCTGGGGTAAAGGGGTGCTGAGGGGAGCAGGCGTTTGTCAAGGGTGAGAGGGCCTGCCCCGTAGAGCATGGGACCGCGAAACCGAGGATGCCTGGCGGGAGGGTGGGGAGGTGGGGGGAAGGGGGACAGTTCACCTTGGGGGTGAGTGAGCTGGGATGGGACCTTGGATGACAACGGTTTAGCTATTGTGTCTCCCTGAAGTACAGGCAGGGAAAGTGAGGGGAGGGGGCTGGAGAGTGAACCGGGGCGGGTGTTGAAGGGGTGGAGGGGAAGGAGCTGGGTGAGGTGAATCTTCAGCCATGCTGGTGAGAGGGGATGGGCCGAGAGTGGAAAGGAGAACCTTCCTTCAGAAAGTGATTGTTAAGTACCTCTTCAGTGCTGTCAGTGTATTTTGCTTGATGCTGTACTCTTTGGGGAATCTAAAACTATGAGCTTTCTCAAAACAAGAAACAAAAGAACACACGTAAAGATCCACACGTGATTTTACGTCAGTCTCAGGGGCTTCACAGAGCAGCCCCCAAGCTTAGAGACGCAGCTGTGGGAGATATAAAGATGTGTGGGATTTGTAAAATGCCATCACAAGGCAATACATTATTAATGCCAGAAGTAGTGGAGGCAGCAATTGCTAAAGAACGTTAAGGGGCTTTGGGATCAGTGTGAACTTTATGAAGGCAAGCCTGGCAAAGGGTGTGACGGAACCGGGACCCTCGGTCCTAGGACAGAGCTCCTAGGAAAGCACCCAGTGGTGGGGGAGGAGGTCTATGGCTCTCCACCTCCTCTTCCCAGAGAGGGGCCCAGGAAGGTGGCTCAAAAATGCCAGTGTCTCCCAGTGTTGAAGGGTTTCATGGTCACGTCCATCCAAGAAACTGATTCGGAGAAATCTCAGAAAGAAAAGCCCTCTTTAACTGCTGACTTTTCCAACATTTTCCAAACTTCATCAACTGTGAGAGCCTCAGGAACCATCAGGGCTACATTTTGGGAAAAGCTCTTGAACAGAATTAAGGACCACGGAAGGGTTTTGAGCAACGGCACGGCACTGGGTTCAATGTGTGACGCAAGATGAATGGGACCACCTGTGTGGGAACGGAGCGGCGAGGGGGGTGGGGGTGGGGGGGCTGAGCCACAGTAAACCACACAGTGACAAGAAGTACATTTGTCAAGGGTTGAGAAAAAACTGTGTGGTTTCCTGTGGATGATTATACGACTACTGTTTTCTTCCCAGGAAATGACCTTTGGCTCTAAAAAGAAGGCTCCATTTTTCATGATAAAATGGCAGTGGTGAAAACCCCCAGCAGAGAAGTAAAGAATGCTGAAGAACCATTTCATGATGTATCACCCCTCCTTTTAAGGAGCCTAGTGGAGGAACCCAAGAAACCAAAAGAAGTACCTAATCACCTCCTGGAATCAAGTAGGTGGTTAGGAAACAGATTTGCTTTACAACTCACATCTTCCCAGAGGATCCAAAGTCCAGAAAGCATAAAGGAATGTTGGGTGCTGATTTATCTGTATTGTTTTACAGGCTGGTAATAGTGTTCATCATTAAGAACAATGGTTCCATTTAGATCCATCCACTTCACTGGTAGACTTTATTTTTTTATGTTTATTTATTTTTGGCTGCGTCAGGTCTTAGTTGCAGCACATGGGATTTTCCGTTGCGGCGTGGGCTCTTCGTTGTGGTGCTCGGGCTTCTCTCTAGTTGTGGTGGCGGGTTTTCTCTCTAGTTGTGGCGCTCGGGCTCCAGAGCGCGTGAGGTCTGTAGTTTGCGACACACGGGCTCTCTCGTTGAGACGCGTGAGCTCAGTAGTTGTGGCGCGTGGGCTTAGTTGCCTGGCCCCATGTGGGATCTTGGTCCCCTCGACCAAAGATCAAACCCGCTTCCCCTGCATGGGAGGAGCGTGGAGTCTTATCCACTGGACAGCAGGGAAGTTCTGTAACTGGTGGACTTTTGTGGTGGAAATTGGTTGCCAAGTTCTGCCACCTCCACTTCCTCCAATATCTTTCCTCTCTGTCCCCATTGCATCCTCAGCAGGTCACCAGGACTCTTGCAGGGCCCTCCTCCCTGGCCACACTCTTCACAGCCCTGGCATTGTCCTTCCTAGAATTCATGCTGGCTCCTGCCCCCGTCCTGTTTGGATGCTCTCAGGGGATCCCCTGTGTGCAGTTCCTTTGCTTGGCACTTGGCCCTCTTTGCCGTCGGTCTAAGCCTGCCCACCCAGGGCCCCTCTAGTCCCCCAGCTCCGGCCATGCCTGTTACTCCTGCTTCTTCAAGGATATGTGCCTTTTCCCATGCACATCCCTGAGCCTGGAAAGCCTGCTACATCCTATGGCTGCTGTACAGAAGGCTAACCGTTGTGCCTGCGGTCTTCTCACTGAATCCATCGCATCACCATGGCACCGTCTATGTGCCTGCGGTCTTCTCACTGAATCCATTGCATCACCATGGCACCGCCTATGTCCATCTTACTGTTGGGGAGGCTGGGGTGGCCCAGCTAAGCGGAGAGGTGGTGTTCAGATGTTGCAGCCCAGTGTCCCGCTCCCTATGTCCCACTAGCTTGCTTCCCACTTGCCATTCAAGGCCCATCACAAATGCTGGAAAGGCAGCATTTGCCGTGGCTCTGTTGTCACTGAAGAACACACTGAGTGCGAGTTAGTATACTTGACTATTTCTGGACATTAACAGGAAAATGCCCGTTTTACATCTGTTTTGTGGCCCTACAAACAAAATCTTCAGCATTAAAAAAAATTACCAAGGGACTTCCCCGGTGGTCCAGTGGGTAAGACTCCACGCTCCCAACGTAGGGGGCCCGGGTTTGATCCCTGGTCGGGGATCTAGATCCCGCGTGCATGCCGCAACTAAGAAGCCCACATGCCACAAGTAAGACCTGGTGCAGCCAAAATAAATATAAATAAATAAAATGTTTTAAAATTACCAAGCAATGTTCAATACTTAAAAGTAATTACCAATACTTACAAATTTACCAAATAAACTATGGAGATCATAATCCCCCTGAGACCCCACCCTTACCCCAGTCCAGCCCTTCAGTTTGGCCCACAGTTGATGACAGTGGCCACTCACCCGCGGGGGAGGAAAACACCAAATGTTTCACACCCACTGTAGATGGGTACGAAACACGGGGGGCGAAGGGTGGGGTCAGAGTGTCAGTGACTCACAAGATTTAGCTATAGCCAAAGGGGAAAGGTCGTCATTTGTAGGAAACTGGACAGGGCATTCATACCGCAGGAGGCAGTTTACTGGTCGGAACCAGGCCTGGGTTTGATTTTTACAAAATGGAAAGAATGGAGGGTTATAAACAGATGCCTGGCATGAAGCACGGAAGGCACGGAAAGGCTTGTGACCCGGTGTCTTCTCCACACATCTCAGTTCCTGCTGCGTGAAGAGCCGGGACAACTTTTGTAGACCTGGACTCTTCTGTGAGCTCAGCTGTCCTAACCTTGTTCTCAAAACCGGGAGCAAAAAAAGACACTCACGTGACAAGAGCAGTTTGAGACTTTACCGTCCAGAGGCATAATTTTTCAGAGCCTTAGGCTTACTCTGTATTGCACTGTAATTCAGTTCAGAGGAAATCAAATAATAGCAGTTAAATACACAGTAATAAAATTAAACCCTTGCTGTCTGGATTCTTTGAAGTGGATATTCATCACATAATAAGCAATTGCAGTGTTATACAGAGAAAACAGGGTGTGTGCTCTTCACAAGCTTGTTTTATTATGAAGACTTGTATAGAATGTGTACAGAGCAAGTTATTTTAATAGATAATAATAAGTGTGAATTTGTATTGTGATGATAATATCTCCCAAGTGATGTGTAAAACTAGAGGGAGAAGCAGTCCAGTTCTCGTGGAACAATCATTAATCTTGTTGACAGCTGTATCCTCTGTCTGAAACCTTCGTACGCTTAAAATACCCTAGATTAAAGGGAGCTCATGTTGATAGGATCTTCTTTCATTTAATATACGTTTTTATGTCTAAACTCATGATATACTTAATCTGCATTGTTTTTATAGAGGTTTATGCAAATCTTCTGAATAATAAGGTCATACAGGCAAAACCTGGCATATTGCATTTTGGAGGCTATCAAGTAGAAAAACACCACCAGCAGATACTGGTAGGTACTTTAAAAGAAAAATTTTTTTTTTAAATTTCGTTGAAATATAGTTGATTTACAATGTTGTGATAGTTTCTGCTGTACAACAAAGTGATTCAGTTATACATATATATACATTCTTTTTCATATTCTTTTCCATTGTGGTTTATCCCAGGATATTGAATATAGTTCCCCGTGCTCTACAGAAGGACCTTGCTGTTTCTCTCTATAATAGTTTGCATCTGCTGACCCCAAACTCCCGATCCGTCCCTCCCCCACCCCTGGGTAGGTACTTTCTAAGTGGGATAATTAATCATAATAATGAAATGCCATGAATGTTCTACATTTATATTACTCATTCATCTAAAGAGAAGCATAATCAGCAGAAGTGCAGATGTAAATTGGACCAGAAAGGCAGTTCTAGGATGAGAAATTTTAAAGTTGCATCAGTGTCCTTGGACAGCTTTCCTCCCCCCTGCCAAAGGCTCCTCCCAGCACTCTCTCCAAACTGGTGCCGTTGCTGAGTGACCGTAGGGGCCAGGAACTGTGCTTTGCATCTCACGTGGTCCAGTTTAGTCTTCACACTAGCTTTGTGGAGGTTGTATTGTGGCTCTCTTTGTAGAGATGAGGAAACCGTGATTCCAGAATGTTAAATACAGTACTTGCCTCAAGAACACAGGGACAGAGACAGAGTGACTCTTAGGCTGCCTGCCTCCCAACCAGTGAACTTTTTTTTTCTTTTAGATTTATTTTATTTATTTATTTTTTGGCTGTGTTGGGTCTCTGTTGCTGTGTACAGGCTTTCTCTAGTTGCGGCGAGCAGGGGCTGCTCTGTTGCGGCGTGCAGGCTTCTCATTGTGGTGGCTTCTCTTGTTGTGGAGCACGGGCTCTAGGCGCGCAGGCTCAGTAGTTGTGGCGCACGGGCTTAGCTGTTCCACGGCACGTGGGATCTTCCCGGTCTAGGGCTCGAACCCGTGTCCCCTGCATCGGCAGGCGGGTTCTTAACCGCTGCGCCACCAGGGAAGCCCCTCAAGTGCACTTGCGCTCCACACCTCTACCACCAGGGAAGGGGTGTCCCTTTCTTAGAAGGGCCCAACAAAGCTTCCGTTTCGCCTGCTCAGGTCAGATGCCCAGGCCTAAATCAGTCACTGTGGCCAGAGACACTCTGGCCTGACCTGGGGCAGCAGCTCCGCTGAAAGGGCTCCAGAAGGGACAGGTGAAAGGACGCACCGAGGAGTGGCTGAAGCTGTGGGGACAGCAGTCCACCGCAGAGCCACATGAGTCCAGGCCTTTCTGGCTCCCCGTCCTTGACCCGGATGTCCAGACTGGGGAGTGCCCGGGTGGCTACAGCACTCCTAATCCGCCACGTAAAGGGGGCCTGAGCATTAAAGCAGCTATAACGCCTCAGAGACCCCGCCGTGACCCTCCAAAGTCACACTGAGCAGGACGTCAGAACTACGGCAGCCGGCCATGGAGCTGGGCTAGACTGGGCTGCGGACATGTGCTGGAGTGGGGCCGATAGGCGTGGGCTCTCTCACGTGGGCCCTGCGGCTCCGGCTTTGTGGGTGGCGTCCCCTCCCAGCGCAGGCGTCTCCGCGTTTACGAGCAGTGCGTTCTTATCAGCCATGTCTTTCACTTATTTATTTATTTTTGTTTTCACATAGCGTCTTTTCTAAAATTTTTTTAATTTAATTTTTATTTTATATTGGAATATAGTTGATTTACAATGTATTCGTTTCAGGCGTACAGCGAAGTGATTCAGTTATACACATATGTACATCCACTCTTTTTTAGATTCTATTCCCATATAGGTCATTACAGAGTATTGAGTAGAGTTCCCTGTGCTGTACAGTAGGTCCTTGTTGATTATTTTATATATATAGTGTTTATATGTCAATCCCAAACTCCTCATTTATCCCTCACACCGAAACCGTGTCTTAAAGTGGATCATTTAGAGCCAGAATTCCAACTATGGTGTTAGACTTATCCTCAGAGTGAGGAAAATCGACGGAGGAAACTGACAAATGGTAGAGCTGTCAGGAAGTGAGGTCAGGTTCTATGGGGCAGACCCCTGCGGACAGAGAATGCAGCTTTCAGAGAATGCAGCACCCTCAAGTCCTTACTTATCCAAGAGGGTGGAAAGAGAAGGGATCGGGAGAGGAGCCTGTTAGATGCCCAGTGCTTCCTCCTAGGAAAAGGGTCAGGATTTAAAACTGCAATTGGGAACTTTACCCCTCAATCTATCAGGACACATTCCTTAGAACACAGCATCAAAGACCAAAGTTAATCATTCATTTTAGAACTTGCTTTTCCTGGTTATTAGCTTTGCTATCTAGATGATGGTAGGGTAAATCTAAAATAATTATTGTTCATAATTACTCATTGTTTGCAATGAGTGAACAATTCTCTACCCGTTCCCACCCGCCTCACTCTCCTCATTCCTTCACCCACCCACCCCCAACCTGGGCAGCCACTGATCCACCTTCTGTTGGTGTAGATTTGCCTATTCTGGACGTTTCACATAAGTGGAATCACACGACATGTGGTCTGTCGCGACTGGCTTCTTTCATTCAGCATGTTTTCCAGGCTCATTCAATTTGTAGCATGAATCAGTACTTCATTCCTTTTTACGGCCAAATAATATTCTGTTGTATGGCTTTATTACATTTTGTTTTGTTGAAAACAATTTTTTTATTGAAATATACTTGATTTACAATGCTGTGTTAGTTTCATATGCACGGTAAAGTGATTCAATTATACATGTCTATATAACTATATATATTCTTATTTTACATTCTCTTCCACTAAAGGTTATTGCAAGATATTGAGTAGAGTTCCCTGTGCTATACAGTAGGTCCTTGTTGTTTATCTGTTTTATATATAGTGGTGTGTATCTTTTCATCCCAAACTCCTAATTTATCCCTCCCCCACCTTTCCTCTTTGGGAGTCATAAGTTTGTTTTCTATGTCTGTGAGTCTATTTCTGTTTTGTAAATAAGTTCATTTGTATCAAATTTTAGATTCCACATATAAGTGATATCATATGATATTTGTCTTTCTTTTTCTGACTGACTTCACTTAGTATGAGAATCTCTAGGTCCATCCATGTTGCTGCAAATGGCATTATTTCATTCCTTTCTATGGCTGAGTGGTATTCCATTGTATATATGTACCACATCTTCTTTATCCATTCCTCTGTCGATGGACATTTAGGTTGCTTCCATGTCTTGGCTGTTGTAAACAGTGTAGCTATGAACATTGGAGTGCATGTATCTTTTCAAGTTATGGCTTTCTCTGGATATATGCCAAGGAATGGGGTTGCTAGATGATATGGTAGCTCTATTTTTAGTTTTTTAAGGAACCTTCACACTGTTCACATTTCATCGGTTGATGGACGTTTGGATTTTGTCTTTGGGGCTGCTAGGAATAATGTCATCGTGGACATTCGTGTCCATGTTTTTGTGTGGATATATTTTTAATTCTCTCGGATATATATTAAGAAGTGGAATTGGGTTGTATGGTGTGCTAGTTTTCTGTGGCTGCCATAACAAATTACCACAAATTTAGGGGCTTAGAAAACTAGAAACTTATTCTGGAGACCAGAGTCCAAAGTCAGGCTGTCAGCCGGGCCTCGCTCCTTCCACGGGCTCTTGGGAGGAATCTTTCCTTGCCTCTTCCAGGTTGTGGTGGCTCTAGGTGTTCTTTGTTTTGAGGCTTCATGACCCTAAACCTTGGCCTCCATCTTCACATGGCTTCTCCTCCCACTCCCTTTTGTCTTCTCTTCTGTCTCTAAAAGGATACTTGTCGTTGGACTTAGGACCCATCCAGGTAATCCAGGATGATCTCATCTCAAGGTCCTTAACTTAATAGCATCTGCAATCACTCTTTTCCCAAATAAGGTCACATTCACAAGTTCCAGTTATTAGGGTGTGGCTGTATCTTTTTGAGTTCACCATTCAACTCACTGTTGTTCTATTTGCATTTCCTTAATCACGAGTGATGTTGAGCATCTTTTCATGAGCTTACTGGTCACATTGCACCAAAGGCTTGTGGTGGAGAAGCCATTTGGGATAGCCTAAGAGCAAAGTGAGAGGTGGGGAGCTGACACCCAGGGCATAGAGGGAGACGAGGAGAGAGGCTTGGAGGGAAAGCATGTGGCATATTTGGAGACCAGTGTGAGGTCTGCTTTACCCAGATCATAGGCTTTTTGGAGGGAGGTAAAAGCTTCATTCTGCTGAAGAACAGAGGCCGTCTCTGTCTTTTGTACAACACAATGCCTAACACACACAAGGCACTCAATAAACACTTGTCAAGATATTGAACTCACTTTATTGGAAGAGAGTGACTTGGTAGAGACTCGTGAATTCCAAGTAAATACAGGCTAGCATCTAAATAATCACACTGCTTCTATCAGACATTGAAACAAGCAGAAATGGATACAAGTACAAAATTATTTCATCTTAATAACATTCTGGGAGAGCCAGCCTCCTGTTTCTATCAGCAAACTTAAGCAGAAACCTAAGGGAATTACCTTGAGACTCTTGCCAAACAAGGAGGGGGGGAAATCCAACTCTGCCTTTATCTTGGTTTTGTTACAGGAAACGGTGTAAATTACCCAAGAATGGAATGATTGAATGTGTGTTTAAGACGACAATAAATTGTTCATTAACATTTGAGATTGATCCAGATCTGGTTAAAGGCTTTAAAGCCTTTTACTTGGATTCATATCAAAATCAATCTTTCGATTTAAAAGTTGAAATAATGGTTCCCACTTTTCTCAAAACCAAGACCTCTTAAAATCCCTTTCCCTCTGCGGAAAGACGTTGTCTGGGAAACTATATTTATTAAGGAAATAATTAATCAGCTTTCCCATGAGACAAGCAGTGTTACTGTGGCCAGCCCCAAACAAAGTTGTCAGACTCTACAGCCTTATCTTATGCAGAGCGGCATTCCCTTCAGGCTTTCTGCAATAATTGTATTAGTTTTCAGGTCCCTGTTGCAGCATTCAGAGACACCCCTGCCCCAGGATCTTGGTTCTCAAACTGGAGCCACAAATCCCAATGGCTTCTAGTCAGTGTGCGAGGGTGGGGACTTGAAGCTACAGTGTAAACAAACATGGTGCATCCTTCTGGAGCATCAGTTTTACTCTCCCATTTTGGAGAAATGCAGTATAGAGCAAAATTTTAGAGTAAAATCCATTACCAACCTGCATTTTAAGGTAAAACTGTTACTGACCAGGATTCTTGGACTCCGTAATCAGTAGAAATTAATAGGAGGCCAGAGGAGACATTCAGGCAAGGCTTTACTGGGGCCCTTGCTGTAGCAGGGGGGAGCGAGAACAGGTAGCAAGTTCCCTGTTCCCTTGCTGGCTCCTCGAGGCGGGGCGGGCTGGTTCCTTATATGGGGTGAGGCTGGGGGCAGGTCCAGGGGTCGGGCCTGAGGGGTGGCCTAGGTGCTCTGCCCACCCCCTTGGTGGGCTGTGTGCAGGCATCCTACGCAGGGCCCTGCTTTTGCTCCCGGCTCCTCAGAAGTGGCAGTTGGGTTTGTTTGTTTGTTTGTTTTTTGTTTTTCTTTGGTCTTTTTGTATCTTGTCGTCCACAATTTGCCCCAGCTACACATGCACGCAGTTATTTTTAGTCCCTTATAGTTTCTTTGTATCTGTTGCTCCAGGAGACGTCTGTCCCCGTGCCAGCACTGCAGCAAAGGGTCCCAGGTCCCAGGTCCCAGCCTGTCTCAAAACACTTTAAAGAACTTATAGAGCTGCTTGCGTTTTGCCCCCAGATCCCTGGCGTTGGGTATTAACCTCTGAGAAGCTGTGTCCCTGAGGGGAGGGGTTGAAGGACCCCGACTTGGAGGCTGAGCTGTGTTTGGAAAATACTATGATTAGTGCCCGGGGTTGAAGGTTAGACCCAACGCTCTGCCCGGTGGAGGGGCTGGAAGGAAGGAGCAGAGTGGGGACGGAGGGGCGGGAGCTCTGAGCAGCCCTTGGGAGAGCCCTGTGACCCTTGAGTAAAAGCTGTTCAACCCGGGACTGCCTGGTTGGTGGTCCCATGCTTGCTTGCCTGTTCTGGGGGCCCGTTCTGAAACACTGAAGCGGGGGCTGTCAGTTGGGGCCGGGGGGGGGGGTCGGGCAGGGGAGGGGGGGTCAAGGTCGTGAGGACCTATGGGGCCAGGAGAAGGTCAGCTCCCAGGGGCGCAGCGAGCTTGCGGGGGGAAGTAAGGACATCTATTGACCCCACAATTGCGGGACAGAATAGGGTTTTAGGTGAGTTTATCTTGTCTCGCCTCAAGGGCAATCCTGGGTTGCTCACGTTTTCAAATAAACTTTAAATATTATTTTAACATACACTTTCTAAACACTTGATCTTCCCAAGGCTTTTTTTCCCCTTTCAATGACGATTATTTCACCCTCAGTTTTAGTTATAAATGAAAAGGCAGGAATGCCATTTTAGCCCTGAAAGCATATTACTTTTTAAAAAGAAATCAAACTGACCTGCTGACAAAGTGTAAAAAAAAAGATAGATAGGGAATGTAGTTTGGGTACTGAGACATCCTGAGCTCTGAGACGGGAAGGGCCCTGGGTTGCAGGCATCCTGGGCTCCAGCATACCAGTGTCTCCTGGAAGGACCATTCTCCTGGGTAGGAGATCCAGGAGCCCACACCTCACCAAGATTCCCCCATGCAGAACCCCTGGAGGTCAAGAGAGGCCTGGGCAACTTTTATTTTTTCAGGCTTCTCACATATTAAAGAGATATGCCAGACTTCCCCGGTGGCACAGTGGTTAAGAATCTGCCTGCCAATTCAGGGGGACACGGGTTCAGGCCCTGGTCTGGGAAGATCCCACATGCCGCGGAGCAACGAAGCCCGTGCACCACAACTACTGAGCCTGTGCTCTAGAGCCCGCGAGCCACAAGTATTGAGCCTGCATGTTGCAACTATGAAGCCCACATGCCTAGGGCCCGTGCTCTGCAACAAGAGAAGCC
>NW_020174701.1:108823-128827 GCF_003031525.2 Neophocaena asiaeorientalis asiaeorientalis
AGCCACAAGTATTGAGCCTGCATGTTGCAACTATGAAGCCCACATGCCTAGGGCCCGTGCTCTGCAACAAGAGAAGCCCCCGCTCACCGCAACTAGAGAAAGCCTGCACGCAGCAGCGAAGACCCAAAGCAGCCAAAAATAAATTTTAATAAAAGTAACTTTAAAAATAAAATTAAAAAAATAAAGAGATATGCCATGTTGCTGCAAACGGCAATATTTCCTTCTTTTTTATAGCTGAGTAATATTCCATTATATGTGTGTACCACATCTTCTTTATCCATTCATCTGTTGATGGACATTTAGGTTTGCAGCAACATGGATGGACCTAGAGATTATCATACTAAGTGAAGTAAGGCAGAGAAAGACAGATATTATATCACTTCTATGTGGAATCTAAAAAAATAATACAAATCAACTTATTTACAAAACAAAAACAGACTCATAGACAAAGAAAATAAGCTTATGGTTACCAGAGGGGAAAGGGGATGGGGGAGGAGATAAATTAGGAGTTTGGGATTAACGGATACACACTACTATATATAAAATAGATAAATAACGGCTTTTACTGTATAGCATAGGGAACTATTTTCAGTATCTTGTATTAATCTATAATGGAAAAGAATCTGAAGCTTGAATTTGACACTTGAAACTAACACAGTATTGTAAATCAACTATAGTTAAATTAAAAAAATTTTTTAAAGATATGCCAAAACAGGGTCACAAAAATTGTGGTCCTTTAAGAATATTCACAGGTGAACAGATAACTAATAAGAACCTGCTGTATAAAAAAATAAAATAAGATAAAATTCAAAAAAATATATTCACAGGTGACAAATGAGAACTTTTAACAAATGCAAGCATTGGTATAATCTCATCAAGAGACTGTGTCTTAAGCCTGACTTAGGGCCTCAGTGAACTCGAGGCCTTGGGCAGTGGCCGTGTGACAGGCTCAGCCTCTGGCCTGGACTTTGGAGACCAAGAGCCTCTTAGCTGTCCTCTGGCCCAGGTGAAGGCCACATCCCAGAACCCAAGGTCCTTGCTCTCCTTTCATGTAGAGGAAGGAAAAACCCCTCTACTCAGAGACCTTGTTAACTTACCCAGCAGGTTGTCCTGCCTTGAACGAGGGCCTCCTCCTGACCCCATCAGAGAACTCCTGACTTTATGGGGTTTTTTTATCAGCCCTAACAATGGATTGGAGGCTGTCCTCTCCACACTTCTTTTCCTGATTTTTTGACTGCCTTAGTGTCACCAGGTCCCCAGGACAAGTGGCATGTAATTAGAGAAACTGGGAGTGGGTGGGTGGCTGGCTTCTTAGCTTAGCTGAACCACAGGACTAAGTTGAGTTCAACAAAAAGGTGCACAGGTAACCAGTCAGGGCAGGAGGAGGGGAGTGTGCAAGGCCATGCCGGGGGGTACCTGGGGCTGTAGCTCTGGAAAAGTCTTAGGTTGGACAGAGACACATGGGCATATTTCAGTATTCTTTAAGTGGTGTTGTGTTTATTTTATTATTCGTTAAGTGGTGTATGATAGATTTTGAATCTCTTAAAGCGTTTAAATGTGCACTGAAGCCAAAGCAATCTTGAGAAAGAAAAAATGGAGCGAGAGGAATCAGGCTCCCTGACTTCAGACTATACTAGAAAGCCACAGTAATCAAAACAGTATGGGACTGGCACAAAAACAGACACACAAATCAATGGAACGGGATAGAAAACTCAGAGATAAACCCACACACGTATGGTCACCTTATTTTTGATAAAGGAGTCAAGGATATATAATGGAGAAATGACAGCCTCTTGGATAAGTGGTGCTGGGAAAACTGGACAGCCTCATGTAAAAGAATGAAATTAGAACACTCCCTAACACCATACACAAAAATAAACTCAAAATGGATTAAAGACCTAAATGTAAGGCCAGACACTGTAAAACTCTTAGAGGAAAACATAGGCAGAACACTCTCTGACATAAATCACAGCAAGATCTTTTTGGATCCACCTCCTAGAGGAATAATGAAATAATGCCATTTGCAGCAACATGGTTGGACCTAGAGATTATCATACTTAGTGAAGTAAGTCAGACAGAGGAAGACAAATACCATATGATATCACTTATATGTGGAATCTTAATGATACAAATGAATTTATTTATGTACAAAACAGAAATAGACTCAGAGACATAGAAAACAAACTTATGGGGACTTCCCGCCTGGCACAGTGGTTAAGAATCTGCCTGCCATTGCAGGGGACACAGGTTCGATTCCTGGTCCAGGAAGATCCCACATGCCATGGAGCAGCTAAGCCTGTGCGCCACAACTGCTGAAGCCCACGCGCCTAGAGCCCGTGCTCCGCAACAAGAGGAGCCACCGCAATGAGAAGCCTGTGCACCAATGAAGAGTAGCCCCCGCTGGCTGCAACTAGAGAAAGCCCGCGCACAGCAACGAAGACCCAATGCAGAAAAAAAAAAAAAAAAAAAATCATAAAAAAAACCCTTATGGTTAGCAAGGGGAAAGGTTAGGGGGAGAAATAAATTAGGAGTTTGGGATTAACATATACACACCTCTATAGATAAAATAAACAACAAGGATCTACCGTATAGCACAGGGAACTCTACTCAATATTCTGTAATGACCTAAATGGGAAAATAATCTGAAAAAGAATAGATACATGTATATGTATAACTGAGTCACTTTGCTGTACACCTGAAATTAAGGCAACATTGTAAATCGACTATACATCAATATAGAATAAAAATTTACAAAATAATGAAATTGCACCGTATCTCCTCACATCCCTTTAGGAACAAGATGAGGTAAGGATAAATGAGGAGGGGCATGTGCAGGTGGATAAAGCAGCGTATTCATGTGAATGCTTTTTCTCTCCAGCACGTGGTCAATATTTGCAATGAAGATGTACACGTTCATATTTTACCCCCCCAAACCAAACACTTTCAGATCAAGTATGTGAAAAAGGTAAGTGTCTCTGGGGGGCATATTCTCCCAAGGTGTTCATTGCCAGGTGTGGCTTTCTGTGCCGCAGGTCTGCCCAGGACGGCATGTAGCGTGTTGTCCCCGTGGTCCTGCTCCCTTGGGCGCTGGGGCTCATCCGGACAGGAACCCCCTTGTCTTCTAGGAGCACCGCCTTATCCCTGGCTTGTCCCTCACGGTCACCATTACATTTACTCCAGATGAGTGGCGATACTACTATGATTGCATCCGCATTCACTGTAAGGTATGTCCCTTAATATCAGGGGGTTTCTGGGGCTTGGGGGTGGCATCAAACCTTACATCTTCAAGGGAAGAAGAGAAACGGAGTGACAAGTATGAAGTTTCTCAGCCTGATGCCTTGGGCAGCCGGTCTGAGTGGCTTGAGGGTCCTGGTCCGGTGACGTGGGTCCCAGCTGGGGAAGCTCCAGGCTGCCGAGAACTGGGGCAGAGCCAGAGACACTGCTTGCTGCAGGTTCCCACCTGCCCTGGCCTAAAAATCTCATTTATCTTGTGGTGCTGGGAGTTGAGGAAGGCTTGTCAAATAACTTAAACATCCTCCTTTAAGAGCTAGGTGAGAAGATCAGCAACAACCCCGAGTTGTCACTGGGCACCAGCAGCAAATGTCCTCCGAGGCAGCCCTGGGGTTCTGCAGGGAGGCTACTTGTGTGGTCCGACCCCAGAGGCTGTGCTGTAGGAGCTCTCGAAGGCCTTTTCCAGGTCACCTAATTCATCCCCCGCCTCCAGCCTCCAGCCCCACGTGCTGTCAGTCCTTCCCTTAAAACTGGCACCTCCACACCCCTCTGCTCTGGGTTCCACGCCCAGCCCTTACAAGTTGAGAAGCCTTAAGGTTAAGGAAATTTACCTTTTC
Source organism: Neophocaena asiaeorientalis asiaeorientalis (assembly GCF_003031525.2). Lineage (NCBI taxonomy): Eukaryota > Metazoa > Chordata > Mammalia > Artiodactyla > Phocoenidae > Neophocaena > Neophocaena asiaeorientalis. The sequence goes on from NW_020174701.1 coordinate 112,672, forward strand.
AAAATTAAAGTGGAAGAGTGTGCTTTAGTAACAGATGAGTCTCAGTTTTTAAAAAGGGGGGGAAAAAAAACTAAAAATGAAACCAGAGTAGTGCTTTCAGGAGGAATATTCTGTACCAAGAACAAAAATCCTTAGGACAGGCATTGCGTAGAGCACCAGGGCAGGTGTCCTGCTACTTCATAGCAATGCTATTAGTGCCTTGTATTTATGTGGTGCCTTAAAATTTTCAAGGCCAGTGTCTGCTTTAATTCTCAAAAATACCTTTAAAGAAAGGTGGCCTTATCCCCACTTGAAAGCAAAGGAAGAGACGAGCTGTGGAGAGGTCAGAAGTCTTACTCAAGGTCACGCACTGTGCAGGTCTAGAAGCAGGCCTCTGTGCCTCTGGCTGGTCCAGTGCTTACTGTTCGGCACTGTCTGTATCAGCTGATTCTGTGCTGGTTTCTGTTTATCTCAGGCCGCTCACAATTGTGTTTCCCTATAACTTTCTGATATCGAAACAGATGACTGTTTTCATCTCTACATGAAGGCATCATTAGCTTTCCTGGATAATATTGAATATCATTTCAGTGAAATATGCTAAAATTTTTCTATACTTTGTTTATAGCTAAGAAAACTCAATATTTCAACTGTTATATTTAAGCACTCAGTGTTTTTTTTAAGGAAATGTTCTCCCTTTTTTTCTGGAAGTATTTTTTAATGATAGAAAACAAGATAAGAAATAAAGGATCTACAAATTCATCTTTGAAAATTATAGTCTTGGGACTTCCCTGGCGGTCCAGTTGTTCCAAAGCAGGGGGCGTGGGTTCAACCCCTGGTCGGGGAACTAAGTTCCCACATGCTGCGAGGCACAGCCAAAAACAAAGAAAAAGAAAATTATAGTCTTAAGCATGGTAAACTTGACTTTTTTCCCATTAATTTTAGGGAGATGAGACTTTGCTTATTCCCATCCACGCCTATCCTGTCATGAATAGACTGGACTTTCCCTCATTTATAAATCTATCAAATGTTCTACTTGGTGAAAGGTAAGTTATCAAAATGAATTACCAAACTGTCATGGGATGTGAAAAGTTAAGAGAGACTCACATAGATAAAAACTTAGATTTCTGTTTTTCCTAATGGAAAGTTTTCCTTCTAGCTGAGTTAGACTGGACTTGTAGTTGCAAAGGCAAAGCAAACAACCAACAAACAAACCCAACCGAGTCAAAATATCATTAAGCAAGAAAGGAATTTATTGGGTCATCAACCTGAAAGGTGCAAGATGGCACGCACCTTCAGGCATGGCTGCGTCTAGGGGTTTAACAGGGGTTGCTGGGACCCTCCCCTCCCCGGATCTTGGTTTTGCTGCCCTGTTGCAGGCTTCTTTCTCCACAGGCTCCCCTTCACAGGGCAGGGTAGCTGCCAGAAGGTCCGAATACTGTTGGCAACAGCGGTAGTTGGAGGGCCTGCTGGGTTGGGAGTATTGGTGTCGGAGTCCCAGGGAGGCCTCTCATGGCTGTGCATTAACCAGCATCTGTTTTTGGACGGAATGGCCACAGGGAAGGCCAAGACCCTGGACAGTCACTATGGAAGCCAAATCTCAAATCCGCCCTCCTTGTTGGGAAGATAGTTGATGACTCTAGTTGTACTTCAAGGTGTGTCTTGTTTCAGCAGTAAATATTTACTAAATACCTACTACCAGGCACAGTGCTGTCTGTCCCTAGGGACATAAAGAAGGTGACTATTGAGCTGTTAGATACCGAGATACAATGGCCATGCCGGTTGTTAAAATCTTGTTAAACGCTGAAATATTTCTATACTAGTTGGGAAATATATACTGTCCTGAGCCCCCGATCCCTCCCTGCCATCTGCTTGGCCCCTCTCCTGCCGCCCCTCACCTCCAATGATTCCGTAACTAAGTTGTTAATACCTAGCCATCTGGTGGTGGTCGGGGGTGGCGGGGGGACGGACCTGCAGGACCTGGCTCCAGCTTTGTATCCACGCTAGTGGCGCACTGCCCGTGAAGTCCTGTTTGGGTGATATTTTGAATATCACCTGTGGTAAAAAGATGAATAGACAAAAGTTCTCATTCTGAAGGTCTTAAAGTCTGATGGGGACAGAACCACGTCACTGATTAATTACACCGCGTGCCAAGTGTTGTAATCAGGGCACACACGGGGTCTCATGCAGGAGGGATGGGGAAAGTCCTCACACCTAAGCAGGGGACGTCCGGTTATCCTATCCGGTTAGCCACCACGGGGCGGGCTGTGAGGGTGGCATTCCAGGCAGGGAAACAGCACGTACAAAAGCACAGTGGTGGCAAAGAGTGTGGACTACGTCTTGCAGGTGATGAAGCCACCCAGTAGCTGGTAGATACTAGATGCCTTGTGGTCTAGGCCCAGACAGTGAGCAAAGACTGTGGGCTTCAGCCTGTGTTTGGGGGTGAAAGCAAATTCAAGTGCCTGCAGGCAGCTCTGAGCAGGGGATACAAGTTGCTAGTGACTGGGTAGTAGAGGTAGAGGTAGAGAGGGGGCAACTGAAGCTTGAAGGTGCTGGCGGGGGACCAAGGTGTATGAGCTTCAGAGCCCTTGAATGAAACTCACCATCTAGATCTGAACAATCGCATTGGTTCAGCTGACGTGCGATCCCATCCTCTGCCCAGCGGCTTCGCGTGAGCTTCTGATGCACCATCTCTCTTTACTTATTTTTTTAAAAACAGCTCTTTAAGAATTGTCAATAAGGGACTTCCTTGGTGGTCCAGTAGTTAAGGCTCTGCGCTTCAAATGCAGGGGATGTGAGTTCGATCCCTGGTCAGGGAACTAAGATCCCTGCACGGTGTGGCCAAAAACTAAAATTAAAATAAAATAAAATAAAATATAAATTCCCCCCCAAAATAATTGTCAATAAATTATACATACAAAAGGGGCTAATAGAGGTGAATCCCTCCTGGCAGGACCCACTCACTCTATGCATTTTGAGGCCAAACATAGCTATTTCCTTTAAATGGGTGAATAAGCAATTTTTAACCAAAATTGAAGTGGCAGGAAAAAACTAACTTCCTAGTTCATCTGTCTTCCTCCCTCCCTCCCTCCTTCTCTCCCTTCCTCTCTCTCTCTCCCTGTTTTTCTTTCTTTCCCTCCACAAATCACTCCTTGTCTGGACCGTAAGCAAGGCTGTTGAGGTTGAGAGCACTGGTCCATAGGCAGGAGGAAATGATGCAGAAATCAGCCTTGGTTCTTCTTATTCTTTTTTTTAGTGTGGTATAATTGCTTTACAATGTTGTGTTAGTTTCTGCTGTACAACAAAGTGATTCAGCCATACATATACATACATCCCCTCCCTCTTGGACCTTCTTAACAGATAAATCTGCCCACTTCCCTGGAGGCTTCTCCCAAGCTGTTTTATACATCATGCCCTTCATTTGTAATCAGAATGAAAATTTCAGCTAAACAGTTTATGAAGCTGAGTTACTGTGTGTAACACTGTGATATTTTTAAAAAATTTTCAAAAAATACGCGTGCTACTTTGTTTCTTCAAGCATTCTGGCAGCAGCGCCTTCCCAAGACTTGATGCACCTGACTTAATGGCTTTTCCCCAACCTTTAACTATGCAAACTGCCCAGCACTGCATTCCATCCACAATGTCTGGTAGCAGCCTGGTGTCGGGGGTGGTGGTGGTGGTGACTGTTTGAAAGGGTTTTCACCTGAAATGTCCTCTGTTAATCCTAGGCCGCCTTGGGGGTTGAAGGTATTATTTGGGTAGGTTCTTTATTCAACATTCATTCATTCATTCATTTAACAAACCTTTATTGAATGCCTACTATGTGCCAGGCACAATGGTAGGTACTAAGGATGTAGAGGTGATTAAACCCTCATCTCATGATTAAATAGACAATTCTTTATTTGTATTTTATTGAAGTATAGTTGATTTACAATGCTGTGTTAATTACTGCTGTATAGCAAAGTGATTCATATATATATATATATATATATACACACACACACACACACACACACACACACACACTATGCTCTGGGTTCCACGCCCAGCCCTTACAAGTTGAGAAGCCTTAAGGTTAAGGAAATTTACCTTTTCAAAATTAAAGTGGAAGAGTGTGCTTTAGTAACAGATGAGTCTCAGTTTTTAAAAAGGGGGGGAAAAAAAACTAAAAATGAAACCAGAGTAGTGCTTTCAGGAGGAATATTCTGTACCAAGAACAAAAATCCTTAGGACAGGCATTGCGTAGAGCACCAGGGCAGGTGTCCTGCTACTTCATAGCAATGCTATTAGTGCCTTGTATTTATGTGGTGCCTTAAAATTTTCAAGGCCAGTGTCTGCTTTAATTCTCAAAAATACCTTTAAAGAAAGGTGGCCTTATCCCCACTTGAAAGCAAAGGAAGAGACGAGCTGTGGAGAGGTCAGAAGTCTTACTCAAGGTCACGCACTGTGCAGGTCTAGAAGCAGGCCTCTGTGCCTCTGGCTGGTCCAGTGCTTACTGTTCGGCACTGTCTGTATCAGCTGATTCTGTGCTGGTTTCTGTTTATCTCAGGCCGCTCACAATTGTGTTTCCCTATAACTTTCTGATATCGAAACAGATGACTGTTTTCATCTCTACATGAAGGCATCATTAGCTTTCCTGGATAATATTGAATATCATTTCAGTGAAATATGCTAAAATTTTTCTATACTTTGTTTATAGCTAAGAAAACTCAATATTTCAACTGTTATATTTAAGCACTCAGTGTTTTTTTTAAGGAAATGTTCTCCCTTTTTTTCTGGAAGTATTTTTTAATGATAGAAAACAAGATAAGAAATAAAGGATCTACAAATTCATCTTTGAAAATTATAGTCTTGGGACTTCCCTGGCGGTCCAGTTGTTCCAAAGCAGGGGGCGTGGGTTCAACCCCTGGTCGGGGAACTAAGTTCCCACATGCTGCGAGGCACAGCCAAAAACAAAGAAAAAGAAAATTATAGTCTTAAGCATGGTAAACTTGACTTTTTTCCCATTAATTTTAGGGAGATGAGACTTTGCTTATTCCCATCCACGCCTATCCTGTCATGAATAGACTGGACTTTCCCTCATTTATAAATCTATCAAATGTTCTACTTGGTGAAAGGTAAGTTATCAAAATGAATTACCAAACTGTCATGGGATGTGAAAAGTTAAGAGAGACTCACATAGATAAAAACTTAGATTTCTGTTTTTCCTAATGGAAAGTTTTCCTTCTAGCTGAGTTAGACTGGACTTGTAGTTGCAAAGGCAAAGCAAACAACCAACAAACAAACCCAACCGAGTCAAAATATCATTAAGCAAGAAAGGAATTTATTGGGTCATCAACCTGAAAGGTGCAAGATGGCACGCACCTTCAGGCATGGCTGCGTCTAGGGGTTTAACAGGGGTTGCTGGGACCCTCCCCTCCCCGGATCTTGGTTTTGCTGCCCTGTTGCAGGCTTCTTTCTCCACAGGCTCCCCTTCACAGGGCAGGGTAGCTGCCAGAAGGTCCGAATACTGTTGGCAACAGCGGTAGTTGGAGGGCCTGCTGGGTTGGGAGTATTGGTGTCGGAGTCCCAGGGAGGCCTCTCATGGCTGTGCATTAACCAGCATCTGTTTTTGGACGGAATGGCCACAGGGAAGGCCAAGACCCTGGACAGTCACTATGGAAGCCAAATCTCAAATCCGCCCTCCTTGTTGGGAAGATAGTTGATGACTCTAGTTGTACTTCAAGGTGTGTCTTGTTTCAGCAGTAAATATTTACTAAATACCTACTACCAGGCACAGTGCTGTCTGTCCCTAGGGACATAAAGAAGGTGACTATTGAGCTGTTAGATACCGAGATACAATGGCCATGCCGGTTGTTAAAATCTTGTTAAACGCTGAAATATTTCTATACTAGTTGGGAAATATATACTGTCCTGAGCCCCCGATCCCTCCCTGCCATCTGCTTGGCCCCTCTCCTGCCGCCCCTCACCTCCAATGATTCCGTAACTAAGTTGTTAATACCTAGCCATCTGGTGGTGGTCGGGGGTGGCGGGGGGACGGACCTGCAGGACCTGGCTCCAGCTTTGTATCCACGCTAGTGGCGCACTGCCCGTGAAGTCCTGTTTGGGTGATATTTTGAATATCACCTGTGGTAAAAAGATGAATAGACAAAAGTTCTCATTCTGAAGGTCTTAAAGTCTGATGGGGACAGAACCACGTCACTGATTAATTACACCGCGTGCCAAGTGTTGTAATCAGGGCACACACGGGGTCTCATGCAGGAGGGATGGGGAAAGTCCTCACGCCTAAGCAGGGGACGTCCGGTTATCCTATCCGGTTAGCCACCACGGGGCGGGCTGTGAGGGTGGCATTCCAGGCAGGGAAACAGCACGTACAAAAGCACAGTGGTGGCAAAGAGTGTGGACTACGTCTTGCAGGTGATGAAGCCACCCAGTAGCTGGTAGATACTAGATGCCTTGTGGTCTAGGCCCAGACAGTGAGCAAAGACTGTGGGCTTCAGCCTGTGTTTGGGGGTGAAAGCAAATTCAAGTGCCTGCAGGCAGCTCTGAGCAGGGGATACAAGTTGCTAGTGACTGGGTAGTAGAGGTAGAGGTAGAGAGGGGGCAACTGAAGCTTTTTGGTGCTGGCGGGGGACCAAGGTGTATGAGCTTCAGAGCCCTTGAATGAAACTCACCATCTAGATCTGAACAATCGCATTGGTTCAGCTGACGTGCGATCCCATCCTCTGCCCAGCGGCTTCGCGTGAGCTTCTGATGCACCATCTCTCTTTACTTATTTTTTTAAAAACAGCTCTTTAAGAATTGTCAATAAGGGACTTCCTTGGTGGTCCAGTAGTTAAGGCTCTGCACTTCAAATGCAGGGGATGTGAGTTCGATCCCTGGTCAGGGAACTAAGATCCCTGCACGGTGTGGCCAAAAACTAAAATTAAAATAAAATAAAATAAAATATAAATTCCCCCCCAAAATAATTGTCAATAAATTATACATACAAAAGGGGCTAATAGAGGTGAATCCCTCCTGGCAGGACCCACTCACTCTATGCATTTTGAGGCCAAACATAGCTATTTCCTTTAAATGGGTGAATAAGCAATTTTTAACCAAAATTGAAGTGGCAGGAAACAACTAACTTCCTAGTTCATCTGTCTTCCTCCCTCCCTCCCTCCTTCTCTCCCTTCCTCTCTCTCTCTCCCTGTTTTTCTTTCTTTCCCTCCACAAATCACTCCTTGTCTGGACCGTAAGCAAGGCTGTTGAGGTTGAGAGCACTGGTCCATAGGCAGGAGGAAATGATGCAGAAATCAGCCTTGGTTCTTCTTATTCTTTTTTTTAGTGTGGTATAATTGCTTTACAATGTTGTGTTAGTTTCTGCTGTACAACAAAGTGATTCAGCCATACATATACATACATCCCCTCCCTCTTGGACCTTCTTAACAGATAAATCTGCCCACTTCCCTGGAGGCTTCTCCCAAGCTGTTTTATACATCATGCCCTTCATTTGTAATCAGAATGAAAATTTCAGCTAAACAGTTTATGAAGCTGAGTTACTGTGTGTAACACTGTGATATTTTTAAAAAATTTTCAAAAAATACGCGTGCTACTTTGTTTCTTCAAGCATTCTGGCAGCAGCGCCTTCCCAAGACTTGATGCACCTGACTTAATGGCTTTTCCCCAACCTTTAACTATGCAAACTGCCCAGCACTGCATTCCATCCACAATGTCTGGTAGCAGCCTGGTGTCGGGGGTGGTGGTGGTGGTGACTGTTTGAAAGGGTTTTCACCTGAAATGTCCTCTGTTAATCCTAGGCCGCCTTGGGGGTTGAAGGTATTATTTGGGTAGGTTCTTTATTCAACATTCATTCATTCATTCATTTAACAAACCTTTATTGAATGCCTACTATGTGCCAGGCACAATGGTAGGTACTAAGGATGTAGAGGTGATTAAACCCTCATCTCATGATTAAATAGACAATTCTTTATTTGTATTTTATTGAAGTATAGTTGATTTACAATGCTGTGTTAATTACTGCTGTATAGCAAAGTGATTCATATATATATATATATATACACACACACACACACACACACACACACACACATTCATTTTTTTTTTTTCTGGCCGCACCACATGATATGCGGGATTGTAGTTCCCCAACCAGGGATCAAACCCGTGCCCCCTGCAGTGGAAGTGTGGAGTCTTAACCACTGGACGACCAGGGAAGCTCCCTATACACACATTCCTTTTCATGTTCTTTTCCATTATGGTTTATCACAGGATATTGAGTAGAGTTCCCTGTGCTCTGCAGTAGGACCTTGTTGTTATCCATCCTCTATGTACTAGTTTGCACCTGCTGACCCCAAACTCCCACTCCTTCCCCCCACACCCCGCTCCTCAGCAACCACAAGTCTGTTCTCTACATCTGCAAGTCTGTTTCTGTCTCGTAAGTTCATTTGTGTCATATTTTAGATTTCACGTATAAGCGGTATCATATGGTATTTGTCTTTCTTTTTCTGACTTAACTTCACTTAGTATGAGGATCTCTAGGTCCATCCGTGTTGCTGCAAATAGCATTATTTCATTATTTTTTATGGCTGAGTAATATTCCATTGTATATGTACTACATATTGTTTATCCATTACTCTGTCGGTGGACACTTATGTTGCTTCCATGTCTTGTCTATTGTAAATAGTGCTGCTATGAACATAGGGGTGCATGTATCTTTTTGAATTACAGTTTTGTCTGGATATATGCCCAGGAGTGGGATTGCTGGAGCATATGGCAGCTCTATTTTTAGTTTTTTAAGGAGCCTCCATACTGTTCTCCATAGTGGCTGCACCAATTTACATTCCCACCAACAGTGTAGGGGGTTTCCTGTTTCTCCACACCCTCTCCAGAATTTATTGTTTGTAGACTTTTTGATGATGGCCATTCTGACCTGTGTGAGGTGGTACCTCGTTGTAGTTTTGATCTGCATTTCTTTAATAAGTAGTGATGATGACCATCTTTTCACATGCCTCCTGGCCATCTGTATGTCTTCTTTTTTTTTTTTTAATAAATTTATTTATTTATTTTTGGCTGGTTTGGGTCTTCGTTGCTGCACGCGGGCTTTCTCTAGTTGCAGTGAGTGGGGGCTACTCATCATTGCCGTGCGCGGGCTTCTCATTGCGGTGGCTTCTCTTGTTGCGGAACATGGGCTCTAGGTGCGCGGGCTTTGGTAGTTGTGGCACGTGGGCTCAGTAGTTGTGGCGCACGGGCTTGGTTGCTCTGCAGCATGTGGGATCTTCCCAGACCAGGGCTCGAACTCATGTCCTCTGCATTGGCAGGCAGATTCTTAACCACTGTGCCCCCAGGGAAGCCCTGTATGTCTTCTTTGGAGAAATGTCTATTTGGGTCTTCTGCCCATTTTTCGATTAGGATGTTTGGTTTTTGTTGTTGAGTTGTTTGAGCTGTTTGTTAACTGGACGATTCTAATTTCTAATTCAGTGTGTTCTGAGGAAGAACACATAACCCAGCTCAGTGTGAAGTGAGTTGGGGGCAGGTGGGACGGCGGAGCTCAGACAAGACTTCCTAGAGGAGAGTGCACCTGCCGTGAGCTTTTGAAGCGCGACTAGACATCAGGCAGCGGAAGGGAGCAGGAGGGAAGAAGGGTGTTTCAGGCAGTGTGGAGGCTTGGGCACAGGCAGAGGTGTGGATGGAACGGCACCTGTGGAGTGCTCTGGGGCGTTCGTGAGCCTGGACCTGGGTTATCAGCACTGTGGCAAGGAAAGGGCTGAGCGAGAAGGGCCTCAGAGGCTTTGCTGGCAAAGGTGGATTTCACTGAGGCCACCACTGAACAAGGGAAGCAGAGAAATGCACGGTCGTGTGTACCTTGTAGAAACTGCACTCTGGGGACTTCCCTGGTGGTCCAGCGGCTAAGGCTCGGTGCTCCCAATGAGGGGCCCAGGTTTGATCCCTGGTCAGGGAACTAGATCCCGCATGCATGCCGCAGCTGAGTCCACGTGCCGCAGCTAAGACCAGTGCAGCCAAATAAATATTTTTTAGAAAGAAACCGCTTCTCTTTGAAATTTGGGGCATATTATATTGCATGTGATTGTCAGACTTTTAAGAGTTTGACTTTTCAAAGCTTACATTCACGTCATATTTGTGTGGGCTTATGTGACTATAGTAAAACTGTTTTGTACCTTTCTTTAAAATTTGCTTTTAAGAGGTAAAAATACTACAATGATCATCAGAAGTATAATAATTTCACTTGTGTCTTTGAGCTAATGGATTGTATCTGAAAGCTATGTGAAAGCCAGGCGTTGAATAGAAGAGATTGGGAATTGAAACAGTGTTTTTATTTATTTACTTATTTATTTATTATACAGCGGGTTCTTATTAGTTATCTATTTTATACGTGTTAGTGTATATATGTCCATCCCAATCTCCCAATTCGTTCCACCCCCACCCCCCGCCCACTTTCCCCCCTTGGTGCCCATACGTTTGTTGTCTACATCTGAAACAGTGTTTTTAATTAATTATAAATATTGCTGACATATTGTTTATTTTAAAATTTGGAGTTTTTTGTTGTTGTTGTTGTACGCGGGCCTCTCACCGTTGTGGCCTCTCCCGTTGCGGAGCACAGGCTCCGGACGCACAGGCTCAGCGGCCATGGCTCATGGACCCAGCCGCTCCGTGGCACGTGGGATCTTCCCGGACCGGGGCACGAACTCGTGTCCCCTGCATCGGCAGGCGGACTCTCAACCACTGCGCCACCAGGGAAGCCCAAACTTTGGATTTTTTCATACTCTTTACCTACCTCAGTTATCAGAGTTTCAGAAGGGGGCTTTGAAGTATAATCTTACGTTCTACTTGATACTGTAGCAATTTCTGTGTATAGTATAGCAACTCTATTAAATAAACACATCATGTACTTAGCACTGCTGTGGAGAGGGGCCTGGGACACCTCAAAAGCAGGCGCTGATTGCAAGTATTTAAATGTAGTAGTGGGGCCTTAGGTTCCTTAGAAGCAGAAACAAGGATTCATTGCACCTGACTTACTAAGGCATAACCCATAAAGGAGTGCAGGACAGGGATGGGGGTGCCCAGCCCCTCAGCCAAGGGCACTTCTCTGGAGAAGGTCAAGGGGAGAGTCCTCAGTGCCAGCCCTCCCAGAGCCGGGCGATGGGTCCACCAGCTGGCCAAGGGGAGGGCACGCAGCATCACCACAAATCCACAGCAGGCGGACGGGCCCTCGATTCACACACTCGCCTGTCCACCCTCCGTCCGGCTTCATCGGGCTCTGGAATTGTCCTTCTCTGGAGTGATGGTGTGGATTTGTGCGAGGTTGAGCTGATGTGAGCTGCTGCCTGGCAGAGGGGACGGTCTTCCGGTGGGCGGTGTCATGATGGAGAGTGTGGGGTGACTACGTGGCAGTCCATCTCTGGGCTGCCTTCCCTCCCTGGGGCAGAGGGGCGTTTGAGTGTGGCCATGCACTGTTCAAAGGTTATTTACTGTTTTAGCTGGTATAACACTTGGGTGGTTGCTGCGTTGTTTATGTAGATTTTTCTTTTTTACGTTACGTGGCAATGTACACTGTTCTGATACGTACAGGACATAAAATAAGAGTCTTTAGAACAGTTATGTGCAAGACATGCAATACTGGATTTAAACATTAGGTCCCAGGATGTGATTAATTGGAGGAAAAAAACGCTGGACTAGGCATTTTGACTCCAGCAACCAGAAGTTATATAACACAGAGCACACACACATCTGGTTTGAAGGGCAGATGCTAAATATTATCTGTGAGAAAACACTCCTCCCACGAGGGCGGGTTGGCTGCAGCCATTGCTGGGTGCATAAGAAGCGACGATGCCTCGTCTGTGACCTCCAGTCTCACTGTGGTCCCAAGGTCCCAAGCGTGCCACTCGCCTGGGAGCCCATCAGCCCTCACCCTCGAGGCTGCATTGCAGTCCGGCTCCTGCTGTTTCTCTGCCTCAGGCCCGCAGCCCCCAGTCCCACGCACACACGAATACCCCCGCTCTGCTCCGTCACTTCTTCAGGGGCTGCTGGTGAGGCCCGGCTGCGGGACCAGGAACGACACACCTGCAGGTGCTGCGTCTCTGCTTGTCCCAGCTGCTCGGCAGCTTCTGCGCCCAACCTCACCCACTGTCGCCCCCACCCCGCCCACCCAGAGCACCAGCACGCCCTCCAGCAGCACCGCCAACCTGTCACTGTGTCTTACGAGGTGGGCATCTGGCTGCTGGCAGCTGTACCTCTGGCTCCTTCGCCCATCTCATCCCCTCAACCTCAGTCTTTCCCTTTGTAGCTCCCTGTGGGGAGTAAAGCCCAGGATGGTTCTCTGAGGAATTTTTAGATTGTTGGGGAGAGTGGAGAGCGTCCCACCAATCCTCCTGTCTAGTCTGGTGCAGACAGTTTATCCCTCAGCCTGCCACCCATCCATCCGTTCTGAATTTGTGGCTCTGATCTCATTAAACTGCTGATCTACTTCATTTGGTCCACATGGTTGGGGACCACATGATTTATTTTTTGTAAACATTTCAGGCTTGTGGTTGCCAAAGGGGAAAGGTGGGGGGGGTGGACTGGGAGTTTGGGATTAGCAGATGCAAACTATTATGTATAGAATGGGTAAACAATAAGGTCCTACTGTAGGGCACAGGGAACTATATCCAATCTCCTGGGATAAACCATCATGGAAAAGAGTATGCAAAAGAATGTATACATATGTATAACTGAGTCACTTTGCTTACAGCAGAAGTTAACACAACATTGTAAATCAACTAGACTCCAATAAAATAAATTTTAAAAATTTCAGTTAGTTACCAACATTTAGAAATCAGAAGATTGCACATGAAAATTTAGATTTCCACTCTTTGTTAAAAGAAAAAAAAAAGAGGAAGATCCAGCAGTACTAGGCACACATTCCTGCATGACCACAATCAGTTCCTCAGGGACGAACTGGAAGCTGCCCCGTCAGAGGGCAGTACCTTTGCCGGGCTGCCACAGTCCCCACCACTCCCTGTTAACCTCACACGTAGCCCTCTCCTCTCACTGTTACCTGCCTGGCCTGTGAGGACCCTCAATAAAGAAACTAAAAAGGAGACGAGGCAGTGCAGTGTCTAGATTCCAATCCAGGCTCCGCTTCGTGATGGCTATACGACCCTAAAAGTGACCCAAAAAATTAGGGTTTTTTTTTTCAAGTTTTTCTCACAAAATGTTGAACCCCAGACTTGACTCCTGGAGAAAGCCATCAAAAGGCTGAAAAACTGAAATTTGGGAAAGTAATACTGACCTTATTAGAGCCTGGCTTGAAAATTGTAATACTGGATACTGCTTTTCTCCCTTTGATTTATTTATTTATTTATTATTTTTGGCTGCGTTGGGTCTTCTCACTCAAAATTCTTAGAGACTGCAATTTCAGAACCAAAAGTATTTGAAAATGCGCTGCTTTGCTTTAAAAATTCATTTATTATTCCACTGCCGAGTGATTTTTTGTCCTTATAATTGCTGGTGGGTGAGCGGCAGGGACTTGGAGCTGTAGCCGGGCGCCCGGCCGCCGCGGAGCACAGGCTCCAGACATGCAGGCTCAGCGGCCGTGGCTCACGGGCCCAGCCGCTCCTGCAGCATGCGGGATCCTCCCGGACTAGGGCACGAACGCGCGTCCCCCGCATCGGCAGGCGAACTGTCAACCACTGCGCCACCAGGGAAGCCCCAGCCGAGTGTGTTTTTAATACCTTCAGTGTGGGCTTGCTTCTCCCTTGTCTCCTAAAAGAGGAAAAGACCGTCAGTAGTTCTTAGTGTATCCTCTTATCTTCTCCCAATAAGTGCTATATTTTTCTCAACTAAAAAGGAAATCGATCTGCAGGAGGCTTTTCAAGCCTTTTCAAGGCCTTTTTGGTGATGGTTGTATAACAGTGTGAATGCACCTAATGCCACTGAAGTGTACCTTAGAAAATGAGTGAAATGGTAAATTTTATGTTATGTACATTTTACCACATTTTTTTAAAAGGTGTTTAACCAGTATGAATAGGGTACATACTGTCTCTGCAGACAACATGTCATCTGGTCACCTCTAACTTTTCCAGAATTCAGTTACCTTCCACCCCCCAGAGAAATACCGTAACTTCCTTTACCAAGTATGCAAAGGGGAAGGGACCTCATTTAATTCCCACTCTTCCCTAGTGATTTCAGCAGAACTCCACCTTTTCCTAAACTACTGGGGTGTGGGAGAGGGTGAGGTTTTACCAGTAGGAAGAACTAAGTAGGGTTGGGGAAGGAATTGAAGTAAGGGCAAGAAAGGAGCTTGAAGGCCAGGCCAGCAAGAGGAAAAACATCCAACCTCCCTGACACTTTGATTCTTTATCAGTCTTTGCCTCTAACACTGGTCTAAGCCTAGTCTAAAATGAGTGTGGTGTTTAATTCTATAAGGGAAAAAGAATAATTAGACGCCGGTTCCCTGAACGTTTCTTTATGTGAATTTGTGCTTGTCTTTATTTGACTATATCATTAGGATCATGGGTCCACTGTGCTTCTGGTTTCAGGCCCCAATCCCAGTGAAGTTAATTATGTCTTTGAAAACAAGATAAGCAGCCTATGAAAGTTCACAAGAACATGAATCAGCTGAGATAAAAGAGCATACTTTGAAATTTGAAACATAATTTACTCTCCACTCTTTGTATCTTTTCAAATTGTGGCCCATTCGTTTGGGGGTTTGGGGGTCTGGCTTATCCGGCAACTAATCATTATGTCTGATTTCTCTCTGTTTTTGTTGGTCATATTCTGAATACAGCAATGTACATCTCTTAATGTACAAGCTTAAAGGAAAATAACTGGCCAGGCCCCAGATTTCCCCCTTTCTCTCTACATGCATGCCAGGACTTGAGGGGAGGTGGGTAACATCTGAGAAAAGGTCTTGGGACTTTATAAGCCTTTGTTGCTGATGGGCTAATTAAGGGACACGTCCTTCAAAAAGCTCAAGAAATAAAGCACAGAGGGATCAGGGTTTTTTGTTTGTTTTGAATTTTATTCTATTTATATCTTTATACAGCGTATTCTTATTAGTTATCCATTTTTTACATATTAGTATATATATGCCAATCCCAATCTCCCAATTCATCACACCATCACCCCTCCCCCTGCCACTTTCCCCCCTTGGTGTCCATACGTTTGTTCTGTACATCTGTGTCTGAATTTCTGCCCTGCAAACTGGTTCATCTGTACCATTTTTCTAGATTCCACATATGTGAATTAATATACGATATTTGTTTTTCTCTTTCTGACTTACTTCACTCTGTATGACAGTCTCTAGATCCATCCACATCTCTACAAATGACTCAATTTTGTTCCTTTTTATGGCTGAGTAATATTCCATTGTATATATGTACCACATCTTCTTTATCCATTCTTCTGTCGATGGGCATTTAGGTTGCTTCCATGACCTGGCTATTTAAATAGTACTGCAGTGAACATTGGGGTGCATGTGTCTTTTTGAATTATGGTTTTCTCTGGGTATATGCCCAGTAGTGGGATTGCTGGATCATATGGTAGTTCTATTTGTAGTTTTTAAAGGAACCTCCATACTGTTCCCCATTGTGGCTGTATCAACTTACAATCCCACCAACAGTGCAAGAGGGTTCCCTTTTCTCCACACCCTCTCCAGCATTTGTTGTTTGTAGATTTTCTGATGGTGCCCATTCTAACTGGTGTAAGGTGATACCTCACTGTAGTTTTGATTGCATTTCTCTAATAATTAGTGATGTTGGGCAGCTTTTCATTTGCTTCTTGGCCATCTGGATATCTTCTTGGAAGAAATGTCTATTTAGATCTTCTGCCCGTTTTTCGATTGGGTTGTTTGTTTTTTTAATATTGAGCTGCAACAGCTGTTTATATATTTTGGAGATTAATCCTTTGCCCATTGATTCGTTTGCAAATATTTTCTCCCATTCTGAGGGTTGTCTTTTCATCTTGTTTGTAGTTTCCTTTGCTTTGAAAAAGCTTTTGTTTCATTAGGTCCTATTTGTTATTTTTATTTCCATTACTCTAGGAGGTGGATCAAAAAAGATCTTGCTGGGAAGACATATGGGAACATATGTATATGTATAGCTGATTCACTTTGTTATAAAGCAGAAACTAACACACCATTGTAAAGCAATTATACCCCAATAAAGATGTCTAAAAAAAAAAAAAA
>NW_020174701.1:137672-137964 GCF_003031525.2 Neophocaena asiaeorientalis asiaeorientalis
TACGATATTTGTTTTTCTCTTTCTGACTTACTTCACTCTGTATGACAGTCTCTAGATCCATCCACATCTCTACAAATGACTCAATTTTGTTCCTTTTTATGGCTGAGTAATATTCCATTGTATATATGTACCACATCTTCTTTATCCATTCTTCTGTCGATGGGCATTTAGGTTGCTTCCATGACCTGGCTATTTAAATAGTACTGCAGTGAACATTGGGGTGCATGTGTCTTTTTGAATTATGGTTTTCTCTGGGTATATGCCCAGTAGTGGGATTGCTGGATCATATGGT